>NC_054701.1:44590151-44682997 GCF_016097555.1 Gigantopelta aegis
ACCGGAAGGTGACGCCATTGCTGTACAAGCGCCATCCCAAGCTCTCGGAGATTCTGGGGTGGATTCCTGATGTTTCACAGTCGTCTGCCAAGATCATCCCAAATGTGCTCGATAGGATTTAAGTCTGGTGAGCCATTCCATGACATTCACACCGGCATTGCGTAAGAAGTTTCGTGTCACGGCTGCTGTGTGGGGTGTAGCATTGTCATGCTGAAACGTTAGTCCTAGTCCATGTGCGCGAAGAAATGGAAGGAGCTCTGGCGTCAACACTTGGTCACGATATTGCTGTCCTGTTAGGTTGTCATTAATGACAAGGAGTCGAGATCGACCGTTTCCTGTAAATGCACCCCAAACCATAACGCTTCCGCCTCCAAATCTATCCACCTCTCGTACACAACACTGAGCAAATCGTTCTCGTTGCCTAGGCCTACGCCATAGTCGTACCCTCCCGTCGGCAAATCTCAGCGAGAAACGAGACTCGTCACTGAATACAACCCTATTCCACTGTCTTTGAGTGAATCTCACATGTCTGCGTGCCCAGTATAAACGCTGAAAACGATGATTTGCCGTCAAAATGGGTCCAATGTAAGAACGTCTAGCACGAAGTCCTGCAGCGCGCAACCGGTTTCGAATGGTCTGTGGTGTCACCCTCCCCCTGAACAATTCCCTTGATGTTGAAATGGAAGTCATAAAGCGACTGCGTAGATGACGTCACCTTATTTGTTGGTCTTCGAAACGTGACATCACTCGAGATGCTCCTGGCCGTGGGCGATCTGCACTTGACCCGGTTTGCTGAACATGTGTCCATAGGTTGTGGATTGTCTGTTAGCTCCAACCAAAGGCTCGCGCAACTTCTGGTACGGACTGTCCAGCTTGCAGCCTACCCATGGCGCGTTCTCCGTCTGTATTGGATAGTCTAGGCCTTTGCAAATAATTGTTTCCCGAAGATTTTCGTGTGTTTATCCGTGTACTACGAATAATTGGCATACATCCTATCACTGTTGCAAAGGTGTGGTGGTCACGTGACATTATGTACGTGCATTTCATGCTTTTCACAAAATAGACCGTGCACGTGCAACATCTCGCATGACTGAGTATTGTGTTTGTGAAATGTCATGTCAACAGCTGGACACAGCATAATATAACAATTAAGTTACCTCAAGTTGCAGTTTGTTGTTGTAGGACATTTTAAGATAAAATCAAGTTTCTTTTTTGTTTCAGTATACTTGATGGTTCAACAGTATTCATTGAGAAGACATAGATTCGATTACCACATGCATCGTGTGTAGTCAGGGAAAGAAAGAAATGTTTTATTGAACGATGCACTCAACACATTTTATTTACGGTTATATGGCGTCAAACATATGGTGAAGGACCACACAGATAATGAGAGAGGAAACCCGGTGTCGCCATTTCATGGGCTACTCTTTTCGATTAGCAGCAAGGGATCTTTTATATGCACCATCCCACAGACAGGGTAGTACATACCACGGCCTTTGATATAACAGTCGTGGTGCACTGGCTGGAACGAGAAATAGCCCAATGGACCCACCAACGGGGATCGATCCCACACCGACCGCGCATCGAGCTAGCTCTGTACCACTGGGCTATGTCCCGCCCCTAATTGGAAACGAGTTATCTACCTTACGGGGCTCTCACATTTTACGATAACGGCGACTACAATTTTTCCACAAATAAATCAAGTAAACGTTGTTGAGAAACGGCTGAATAAACTGAAAGACCGAAAAGGAAAAGAAATAGAAATACTTGAAGGTTCAACAGTATTCATTGAGAAGACAGATTCGATTATCATATGCATCGTGTGAAACTTTTGGTCAAGATGAACCCTTCAGCTATACTTTTTAAACAATTTTTTATTTCAAGTTTTTCATTTCAGAAGTTATGAAATGTTGGTCAGCTCTGTGAAATCCATTGCGAATTTTATATAGAGCACATATTTCGAAGTGGTTTTATGGAAAGTTGTAGCACAAATGATGCAAAATAGCATAATATAATATTTTAGAGTAGATATACCTAGAGGAAATTAACTTTTGTCTTACAAAAATTAAAGTTTGTTTTGTTTAACGACATCACTAGAGCACATTGATTTATTAATAATCGGCTATTGGATGTCAACCATTTGGTAATTTTGACGTATAGTCTCAGAAAGGAAACCCACTACATTTTTTTTCCATTAGCAGCAACGGATAGCACATACCACGGCCGTTAATATACCAGTCGTGGTCCACTGGCTGGAACGAGAAATAGCCCAATGGGCCCACCGACGGGGATCGATCTTAGACCGACCGCGCATCAGGCATGTGCTTTACCACTGGGCTACGTCCCACCCTTCTATATCAGATTTGTGCATGTATCAGATTTTTCATTATCTTTGGCTCAAAGTTATCAGTGACCATTTGATCACTATTAATCAAAACATTAACACCCAAATTTTCAGCACCCCATTCAAGCTTCTATTTGGAAAAGTTCTTACTTCCTATCCATACAATCTCTTTGTCTTTGAATAATGTATTCTTAAGCCAGACATGTTGGCATACTGATCTAAAATATACAAAGTACTGTTCATGGATGTGGGAGAGCCGTCTAAAATTAATGTCGTATCATATCTCGGATATTACATATTTTTCCTCTTCTATTTTTATGCCTTTTAATACATTTTGAATTTCTTATTAATATTGCAAGAATTTCAGCACAGACGATAAAAATATAAGGAGAGATAGGATCCCCTTGTCTATAACATTACATTTGAAATGGACATGTGTGAAAAGAAATTGACATGGTGTTGTCAAGGATTGGACGTGTGCCAAATTATGCTTATCAGGCAACTATGGAGCAGCATGTTTAAACTGTTTTTATGAATTACATTTCAGCTACCAGCTCTGTAGCAATGAACTAGGCATTTAGAAGCTTGCTAACATCTAGCAAACAACTAAGTTATATACCTTTTATGAATTTGGCCCCAGGAATACTGGATTATATAATAAATTACTTTTATATTTTCTCCTGTGTACAATGTATCTGCCTTTCAATAATTTTATCCAGAACGGTTTTAATCCTGTTAGCTATACTTTCAGAGGCTATTTTTATTGGCACAGTTTAATGATGTAGCTATACTTTCAGAGGCTATTTTTACAGGCACAGTTTAATGATGTAATTGGTCCCCAATTTTTCAATAATTGTTTAGGTTTATTTGGTTTCGCTATACATGTACTAGTAATTACCTCTAAGTTTTGTGTATTAGACTTTTCATTTATAAGATATCTGTAATTAATTAATCTAATAATGAATATACCCAAATCTAGCCAGGGATTTTATAATTTGTCATAGTTTTTAGGAAAGTTAAAGCTTCTGAATATTATATTTCACCATCTAATCCTTCTGCTTCCATGTCTGTCAATATATTTATATTATTTTTAGGAATGTGGTTAATACTTTCATTGGCTGAATTATTATTTTTTAAATATAACTTTTGGTAAAATTCTTTAGTTTTTTCTAAAATGAGTTTTTGTTCAGTTATTAGTATCATCATCAAATTGTATTTTAGATATAAGCTTACTGTGAAAATTTCTTGATTCCATGTTACAAAAGTAATACTTTCACCCTCTTCTATCAAATAAATTTCCCTTGTAGTCTTTCTTTCCTAATTTCTATTAATTCATTCTTCTTTTCTTCTAATAATTTCGAATTGAGCGTGTCTTCGTTTTATTCTAAAAATATATTCTTCACAAATGTTTGCTTCTTTTTTACATTCTGTCCTTTTTTAAATGAAAAAGATATGGTTTTCACTCTAATTTCCATTAAATTGTATAAATTGTATATTGGTATTGCATATTGACTTTTAATATTAGTAACAGTTTCTTTAATTATTTTAACATAATTTATATCTTTAAGTAATCTGTTGTTGAACTTCTAAAGTCCCTTACCTTTTTCAAAATTACCTAGTTTTAGATCTAAAAAAACCCACCTGAATGGTCCGACCTGTAACTGCTTTCTGTCCTTACCTTTTCTACACATAGTATTATATTATCAGACACTAACTACAAAATCTAGTCTAGCTTGTTTAACAGGATTATCTTTAGTCCAGGTATATTGTTTCAAAGTGGTATGAAGTTCTCGAGAAGGGTCTTTAAAGTCATATTTTTCAAAACTTTCCAGAATTATGTTTCTAGCCTTTGGAATATTTATATTTAGATAAAAAAAATTGTGTGTCAAGGTTTTGGTCAAGTACTAGATTAAAATCCCTATATATAATATATTTTTAATTCTCAAAGTCATCAACCAATGTAAAACTATTTTCGTAGAAGTTTGGGTTGTCATCGTTAGGTCCATATACATTGATAAGTGTAACACACACACACACACACACACTCTCTCTCTCTCTCTCTCTCTCTCTCTCTCTCTCTCTCTCTCTCTCTCTCTCTCTCTCTCTCTCTCTCTCGATACGTTTTTAAACAACGAGTTGTGAGATAAATGGTATCTAACGGACACGAGTGTATTATTCTATTTCTTACATATCCTCAAAAACCAGGTTTTAAGTAAATTTTCACATTTTTTTCGACTAAAGGTTATTTACAGCCGTTGCACATGTAGCTAACTTACGCGTCACACCCATATACGTCACAGTGTAGTCGATTTCCATCTTGTAGTTTGTCATTGGATGTATGGCAGTGGTGATCTGGTCATCACCTAGGAGCAGCCAGTCGTATGTCTTGAAATTGTTAACACACGTACATGTGTAAACAACCATATGTTATCAAAAATAACACCTGGTGTTCTCACCAACGGGTGTGTAAAAAAAGAAAGAAATGTTTTATTTAACGACGCACTCAACACATTTTATTTATGGTTACATGGCGTCAGACATATGGTTAAGGACCACACAGATTTTGAGAGGAAACCCGCTGTCGCCACTACATGGGCTATTCTTCCGATTAGCAGCAAGGGATCTTTTATTTGCGCTTCCCACAGGCAGGATAGCACAAACCATGGCCTTTGTTGAACCAGTTATGGATCACTGGTCGGTGCAAGTGGTTTTACACCTACCCATTGAGCCTTGCGGAGCACTCACTCAGGTTTTGGAGTCGGTATCTGGATTAAAAATCCCATGCTCGACTGGGATCCGAACCCAGTATCTACCAGCCTGTAGACCGATGGCCTGCCACGACTCCACCGAGGCCGGTCAACGGGTGAGTAAGAAACTGTCATTACTCTGCTAGGGTCTGATCAAGCTCTCAACATCGATCACTCCTTCACGTCCTCCAGGCGACTGATTTGCGTTCAAAACTAAAATCTTGAGTAAATTAAAGATTGCACACACTGACAAGAAGTGGTGTTGAATGGAACATATTGAACGATCAGTGAATTAGTATAATGATATTCAAGCAATGTGGCATGCTGGTGTCAAACAGCTTCTTTTCAAACCAGCGGGAAGCGCTTTGTTACAATATTTTAGGTGGACGATGAAAAACCCTGCTTCTGAAATGAAATTAAGGTGCGCTTGTATACCTCAGATGTGAAGGAACTTGTATGTGACTTTTTTTTTAATTCTAAAGTGAGATCGCAAAGTCAGTGGTCTCTCCAGTATTCAGGATAGGGATGGTTCCACTTATAGGAAGGGATGGTACCTAAGATTTGCAGGGTACAAGTACTTCGAAAATGTCTTGTAAACGACGATGAAACTGATTACTCTGGTAGTTCAAGACGATGGCATGACTTGTGATTTTGGATGGCGGCCTAAATAAATGGATGGCGGATATTACTCTCGCTGCTAATGGATGGCGGGCGTATAGGAAATTAGTCTTAAGAGATGGCGGGCCCGCCAATGCTTATGACATGTAGCGAGACCCCTGAAAGTTGTGAGAGTTTAGTAAATTATGACACCAGCCATAATATTCAATTGACATAAGAAAATGTTGAACAATTTGATAATTTCAATTGACATCCATTTTGAAAATTTTACTAATTGGAGCATCTAGTAAATGATTGTTACTATGGAATGGTTGTCATTAGACTATTTATTGTTTGATATTACTGGGTATTCTTTATTATCCAAAGCCATCCTGGCTATAGGCGCGACATAAACATCAATATTATTATCATAGTAACAGTTGTGCATATATACATAGTGTGATATTTAACAATCAAAATTACATGAATAGAGTATATAAAATGTCAATAGGAGGGTAAACATAATATATTAATTTTTAATGAACATTTCCCTTCTTAGAAAAGCCTTGTATAAATATTTTCCAAGATTGTTTAAAGTTTTTATATTTTCCGAGTTCAATAGTTTGATTAACTTAAACACGGAAGGTCTGACGTAGAAGTATTTCTTTATGTAATTTATTCTTAGATCATGGTAAAAAGGACAACTCAGAATAAAATGGAATTCGTCTTCGATTGTTTCATTATCACATAGTGTTACATAATCTGTTTTCTCTTGGGGTATTTTGGCGTCTCCCGACTTCAATACAAAGGCAATGGTCAGATAATCGTATTTTGGTAATCAGTTTGCTGTATACAAATTCAAGGCGTTTTTTTAGATAGTTCTTGACATTATGAATAGGATTTAGATGTTGATATAAGAATCCTTTAGATGACGAATCAATTATTCTGTTACAATCCTGGATGAAGTGATCCTCTAAACGTTGTTTAACTGTGAATAAGAAAGAAGTTTTATTTTCGACCTGTTGGCTATCCCATATGTGAGGAAGGCCTACTTCTAGTAGAATATTTTTCACAGAATTTGCCCAATTAAATCTAGGGAGATTGATATCATCTAATAATAATTCGTAGCAGCTCTTTAAAATACAGTTGTTAGTATTTAATATTTTCAGCCAATATTTAATAATTCTGAATTTTCGAGAAGTGGTTAAAGGAAAGCGACCAAGTTCTGCGAATACCATCATATTAGTACATTTTTTACTTACACCAAGTATTCTTTTGCAGAAATCGATGTGTACCTTTTCAATATCTGTAGCGCTATGGTATCCCCAAATCTCGCAGCAATAGCTTAATATGCTGCTAACATAAGTATCAAACAAATATAACTTAGTTTCTACATTAAGGTTACAATCATTAAATTTTCTCAGCAAACCAAATAAAGCTTTGCGACCTTGATTAGCAATGCATTTTTGTGTCTCAACAAACTTTCCATTGAATTTTAATACCAATCCCAGATAATTGAATTCATTTACTATTTCCAATTCGTTATCCCCTAGATACCACTTTTCATTATCTCGTATAATACCTCCGTTACGAAATATAAGAACCTTGGTCTTCTCGGTATTAATACATAAATTCCACTTATAACAATATATATTTAGACAATTTAACATTTCTTGCAAGCCTTCTATACTTTCTGAAAAAATAACTGTGTCATCAGCATACATTAGCAATAATAAGTTCAAATATTTCAATTCGTAAGAGTTATTGCAGTGGTTTAACAGGTCAAGTTCAATATCGTTGACAAAAAGAGAAAAGAGCATAGGCGATAGTGCGTTTCCCTGCATTAAACCCACACTAGTTGAAAAAGAATCAGAGAAGGACCCGTGGTGTTTAACACATGATTTAACATCATTATACATTGATCTAATTATAGTTAATAGTTTTCCTGTGACACCGTATCCGATTAGTTTATACCAAAGACTATTTCTATTAATACTATCAAAGGCCTTTTTGTAATCAATGAAACAACAATATAAACGTTTTTTATGCGCTAAAGTGGATGATAGCAGACTATGTATGGAAAAAATTGCATCACAAGTTCCATAGCCAGGCTTAAAATCCGAACTGGGCATCAGATATAATATTGTGATTACTGCTCCATTGTAGAAGTCTATTGTTAATAAGAGAAGTAAATATTTTGGATATAACACTTAATAAAGTTATACCTCTATAGTTGCCTACATCGTTAGGGTCGTTCTTTTTGTATAAGAGTAGGATGATCCCGTTTGACCAAGAATTGGGGAAATAACCACAATCAATAATGCTATTGAATAGCTTGCTTAAAACGGGTAATAAAATGTCTTTAAATTCTATGAAATATTCAGTTAACAGAAGATCATGGCCAGGGGTTTTGTCTCGTTTAAGATTTGAAATAACATGTTCAATCTCAGCAGGTGTTATTATTTTATCCAATTCTTCAAAAACACTTTCATTATGGGTATTAACTGAGGTATCGTCAAATTCATCTATCATTTGGGTAATATTAACCTGTTCAACATGATCGGTGTTTGTTAAATTTTTAAAATGTATAAAAAAATCGTTGATTGTTAATGACGTATTAACTTGCTTACGTTTGTTCTTAAAACGCTTGAAGAATTGCTTTGGGTTATGTTTTTTCAAATAATGCAACAGGTTACCTTCCTGATATAAATACATTCGTTTTGCTTTACCTATATGCTGTTTATATGTTTTCTTTTTTACAGCTAAATTATACCTGTTCTCGAATGAAGAATGCTTGTTAAACAAATATAGAGCCTCCTTGTAACTGCGATATAACTCACGGCACTTATCATCAAACCATGGTTTGTCACGGACTGATTTTAGACAATGACCTCCAACAGTTTTACATTTAACAGTGTGGGAACAGTATTGTTTGGTCGAGTCATTTATCAGATGAGTTAAATCAGTAACTGATTTATCAATACTTTCTTTGGTGGGACAAATATTTTGAAAGAGAATCTGTAATTGTTCGGACTTTCCGAAGTACACATTCCGATCTACATCTAACAGATTAATTAACCAATCGTTTTTGAAAGTGCTTATAACGCAACGTGTCTGGTCATCAAGTTTAGTGTGTGTACACGAATGAAATAAGACCTAACAACATCAAACAAACAAAAAGGAAGAACATTATAAAACTTTAAATATAAAACAATTCTTGTAAATTGAAACAAATTAAAACAATATAACAAAACAGTTTTTGGGGAGGGGTGTATTTTATCCTTCAACCATCATTTCTATTGACAGAATATGATGACGGATAAAGCAAACTCATATCTGCTACTAGCAGGATATCACTTTTGGCGTCACTCGAGTGACTTTACACGCTCATTTGACCTTTAGGTCATCGTACAATGTGGCTCAAATAACAGCAATAATAGCTTTTCCTCACAATATTATGTCTGCAGTATAAAGATAATAACTAGTTAATGATGTCGGATATCTGCTTTCTCCTGTTCAGGCCAAATGACAAATTTTGCTCGACAAAGCCTCGCGGAATTTCCCCATTCTTACCTTTTCAGGATAAAGCAGATATCCGACGTCATTAACTAGTTATTCTCTATATCCACAGAACCCCTGTTTACAGTTGTTATCTGTTCCAACTACAGGGATGAAGAGACAGAGTTACAAAAGAAAACTATACACGTATTATCATTTTGGTATGCAGATCGAAATTTCCATCCAGTAGGTCTATTTACAATAGTTATTATCAAGAAGTTATATGTATAAATATCAGGACAATATTTCAAAATTTTAGGTAACTGGAAGTCAGTTCACGTGAGTTTTACTCAGGTAACCAATTGTTCGGTTACGTGAATATAGTCCTGATAACCGCTGAGTTAGGCCTACCTAAAGTACTGGTAATCCTAAAACACTTGAACTACGGTTCTGTGGTTCAAATGTATTTAAAAACTTAAACTGGTTTTCACTTCCATTACTGATATATGGTACTTTTATTTTTAGAATGTAATTGTTCACCACGTAAACGATTGGCGGTTCTCGTGATTTTAAAGTTGCTTAACCGACACGCGAACAGAACAACGGTTCTCGTGAAATATTTTGCCCTGAATATTAATGATACAGATAAAAAAAAAAAAGCGATTGTATATTATGTAACCTAAGTTCTCATAGCCTATAATTTATGAACAGATATGTAAATTAACTAAACAAAAATTAACTATACAAAATGGGTTCTGCGATATTTTCTATTTTATTGCATCTACTTATACTCTAGCACAAACAAAAACAAACAAAAAACACCCAACCAAACAAACAAACCACCAACCCCCAACCTAAAAAACCCCAAAACAAAACAAAACAAAATAAAACACACACACGTATACACAGACATACACACAAGTGTTTCATAAACTAAATTATATAAATTAGGCCTAAATATAGGTGCAGATATCATTCTTCTCATAACATTACTTGTAATCCACGTAAAAATGCAAGGTGATTAGTTTGAAACCTTATATAGCTGTTTGCTTGTAATGCAAATATGAATACATGTTTTTATCCAGATTCAATCATTTGCGTAAAAATAAGGCTTTCCAGACGGTTCGTCCTCTGGACGTTTCGTCCACCGTACAATTCGTCCACGTACAATTCTTTTTTCGTCCACCAACCTCGGACAATTCGTCCACTCGATTACAACATTTAGACCAATAAATTTAAATGGTTAATTATTTTCGTTTTGTGGTAAACTACTAGTATATGAAACAAACTAAGTTTTAGTAGCACTATCAACTTGTTATTGTCTGTCTGTGTCCATTATAGTACTTTTTTTTTATATGTTGTTATTCAAATTGCTCTTCAATTACACTTATAATTCTGACACACTATATAGAAACCAAAGCTAGTAACGAAACTTGCTAAATTACCATTTTTACATTGCGACTGCTGTATCACCGTACACATTTCGTCCGTTGTTTCTACTAGGATGTTTGCGTCGAAAGGTAATAGAATGGATGAATGAATGATGGAATGTTTAACGACACCCCAGCACGAAAAATACATCGGCTATTGGGTGTCAAATAAGGTGATGATCAACATCAACACAAAAATTCAACATACAAATAAAAACAGTGTAAAGAACTGTGCAAAAATACAAATATCACAGATAGATACTGACTTTTATTCAAAACTTTAATTTGTGCTGTATTGGCCATTCTCAAAGAGAATGTTACACCCCTTTTTTAGGAAATAAAATAAAATTTAAATTAGAACGATCAGAAACACGTTTAATATACATCCACTAATTTTTTATGCAGAAAAATATATTTGATATGTAATTACAATCGTTAAAAAGGCTCAGTTAGTCAATAACATATTAAAAGTTGCAGCAAACTCAGGAATGTCCCTTTAATGCGCACCGGATGAAAATTTCGTCTTTTATGTCAAAAATACCATAATGTGACGTCGTTCGAAGTAACCAACCAATAAACAACGATACTATTTCCATTCCGCTACCAAGTTCCAGCCAAGTTCCATCATCTGTTACAACCATAAAATCACAAGCCATCTTTAAGGGGTGCGCATTGCACCGCCCTCCCCTACATATATGCATGTGCTTTGTGGCCAAAAATATACAAATAATATTATAATAGACGAACTGTCCAAAAACTATTTTTGGTTGTGGACGAATCGTCTCGAGTTCAAAAGTGGTCGAATTTTTAGTGGACAAATCGTCTGTAGACAAAACGTCCAGAGGACGAATCATCTGCATCCCAAAATGCGCCGTCCACCACTCAGACTACAATTAATTTCGCTATATGTTTCTATATAGCCTTAGTGGCCCGTGGATTTTTGTATGTACCTTTGCCTGCCCGGGGGACACATACCCTGAAAAGGACAACCCCTGTTGTCCAGCTCTTTCTCCCAGCATATTGGTTTAAACAAAAACACCCTCTAAACCAGGCCGGAGTACACCTATTTTACACAAAAAGCACTACTTTTGCATGGGACGGCATTACCACAAATAAGTCTTCAATGTCAACAAGTTACACATGTTTACAAACTACATGCTCTCCCCTGTCATTTCAGTCACATAGTTGCCACGTCATAGCTGTCTGCCATGTCAAACAGCAGACTACTTGCGCGGACAACCAAATGGGAAGATAACTGTAATCTGAGGCCACATACGATAACTTATATAATAGGCTGCTTAACAATTCAACAATGATAGTATAAACACATGTTACATTTATTTATTCCTAACCTATTACTACATATTACTAATTAGTATAGACGCAATACCATGTCACATGTATTTTTACACGTTTGTCTGACGTCGCTGGGTTTTGTTTCGTAATTATGTAAACTCAGGGTTTGGAGTCGGTATCTGGATTAAAAACCCCATGCCTCGACTGGGATCCGAACCCAGTACCTACCAGCCACGACGCCACCGAGGCCGGTCGGATATAAATACTACCACCTCTCACAATTAAAGTGAATCAGAAAAAAATGGGGGTCAAGCTGCTCGTTTCTGAGATAACGGGTAGCGTCTATGACTACCCTAGTTCCGCACAAAATTCGAGTACTTTGTTTTGCAGGTACCCCATACATGTTTCAATCACAAGGCTACTTGACACGTTGGTACTAGATGAAATAAAATTGCTTTTTTTTTTTTACCCAGATGAAACTATTATTTTTTACAACCAACACACTCACATTTATAACTAATCACAGGACTTGTGGTGTTCACTTCTCTATCAAAAGTTCCATGCACCTCGAACTTTGACCCAGCCGGAAATTATTTGGTTTAGTACTACATGGTGGTGGCACTGACGATATCCCAAGCATGTTTCACAAAACGAATGCCGTCACAACGCTGAAAAGTGATTGGCTATATCTTGTTGACTTTTAGTTGAATCTATCTTCGAGTACTGAACAATTTGTCTTTTTTTAACCGCGTCTAATACGATACGTTTTCGCTTTAAATCCATTCTGCTGTAATAAAATGCGTTACTGGTGTCGTCGCATTTATGCCAACGCTAAATAGCAACTTAACATGAGGCCATGGTCGAAATATGTTTGAGCATAATAAAACTTACCTAAAGTTTGTTTATTAATTAAACTTGAGTCTTTGTTGCCAGAACTTCAAAGACCCAACATAACAATCCGCGATTGAAATAATGAATCTAATGCACCCCTCTGTCACGTGATCACTATAGCGGCTGTTCTTTCTATACCGAGTGTTGATTGGACATAAACACCGCGCCTGCCTAAACAATTCTAGCACTTACGTCCGTTAATTGCTAGACAATAAACAAAAACAGATTCAGTGTGTACTGCCAGAGTACAACGGAGTTAGGATTTTCCCATTCAACAGATCGCTAGTAATTATGTCACTATAATCAACTTTGAGACCAGACCATTGGCGGCAAAATCGAGGGAATTATAATGGCTAAATGGAGTTCGGTTCAAAACCGTCGTTGGCGGATGGCGGATACCGAGGGTGGCGTTATATCGAGGGAAAGAAACATGAATGAAAACGGTACTTTAAAGAAACTTGGCGGTATGCGAGGTTGGCGTTAAATCTGGGGGCAATAAATCGAGGCTAGAATTCCTCGGAATTAAGTGTCTCGCTGACCTTAAATTTATCCCATGTCGCTCATAGTTGCATACAGAGATGTTAAAGACGGTAAACGGACAAAACCCCACCCGGAAAAAAACCCACTGGATAAAACCCCACTGGAAAAAACCCCACTCGGACATAACCCCACACAGAAAAAAACCCACTCGGACATAACCCCACTCATATATCTCAATATATAACAAAATCGTATATACAGTATTTATTTTTTATTGAAACAAGTGTAATCTAGCCTACTTCCACTTTACAAGTAAATGCAGCTCTGCTGGAACACTCCCATCGAATATTCTTCCTGGCATACCTCTTAGTATACAAGTAGCCTTCGTGAATTAGCTTGAGACCACCCTTGTTGTTCTTGATAACTTCCATAGTTGTATTTACAGTTCTCAGGAAATGAATACTGACGTAGTATTCTTCAACCTTATAAGGGGTCCATCTGATGTAGAATTTATGACATACCCAATCAACAATGGGAAGCCCTAAATCCATGATTTCCTTGATCTCTTAGAAGAAAACCTGGCCTCCTTAATCTCTTGATCACAAAGTTCAGATAATCCTTTGTCATGGAGATCAATGCAATCAGTGCAACACTTGACTGATCAAAATACAAATGTAAACTTTATTCTTTATCATAATCTATTTTGTGAATTTTATTTATAATTTTATTCTTCCAAAACAGAAATTTCAACTTTATTTCATATTTTTCAGTTTTATGTGTAAAATGGTCACAGTGGGGTTTTGTCAATTTTTCTCATTTATTGATGGGGTTATGTCCGAGTGGGTTTTTTTCCAGTGGGGTTATGTCTGGGTGGGTTTTTTGCCAGTGGGGTTTTATCCTGGATTCGTTAAAGACAAATTAATTAACTTTTAACTTTTAATTGCTTTAAAAGCCTTCAAATGAACAGAGATACAACTATAAACACACATAGGCGCAGCTATAAACCAAGTTTCATTGATGTAGGACTTTTAGGTCTTGATAAATGGAGCTAAACGTAAATTTAAAGAGACATTCCTGAGTTTGCTGCAATTGTTAAGATGTTATCGACTAACAGAGACTTTTTAACGATTGTAATTAAATATCAAATATATTTTTCTGCATAAAATAATAGTGACTGTATAGTAAACGTGTTTCTGATCGTTCTAATAGTTGTACTAGGTTAAATTTAAATACTTTGAAATAACAAGCATGATAAAGCAACATCTATGCCAAAATGACAGAAGAATATTGCTTGACATATAATCATGGACGACAGTGTCGATTTGAATCTATATATAAAGATCAAGGCATTAACAGGGTTACTTTCTGTTGTTATATCAGTGGAAGGTGAACTGCTGTCATTGTTATGCAATTATCGAATGCTGCGAGGTCATCAATATAGCAGAAAGTAAAAAAAAATAAAAAATCCTTTGCACTGACTGGAGCGAACAAAAGTGTAAGGATTCTGCAAGTAAGGTTTTGATTGGTGGACATGAGCTCCAACTGGCTGTCTTTAGATCCACATGTAATAGTGGAGCTAATTTTAATTAGATTGTATTTGGTATAGTAAAACCAGTATATATGGTACCAGTCCAAAATGAAACGCATTGAATCTAATGTGACAAAACACACCGCGTCTGTGTGTACGGTATCGGTACTCGGTTACAGCGAGAATGGACTGTTGACGATTTTTGTTACGGCGTATTGCTTGTTTTTGATACGGACTTTTTACATTTTACTGATTATAGTACAATGAGCACTGGCTGTGATTGATGCTATGGAACAGACGACAAAAATACAGGTAAAACCTCTATTTACATTGATGTATAGAAACAAACCCATGTTATACTCTTCAAAATGAATACATATTCTGTAGTAGTATACAAATTTGGACGTATATTTACAGGAAATGTGCATAAATCATATTAATATTATTTAATAAAGTTTCCTGATGGTTAATTGTTTAAGAGTTATAACTAAAGTAGAATACATAGATCATAACTCTCAGTAAAAGCCGCAATTATGACAAAAATATAGTATTTATGACTAAATTAGATTAATAAAATTATTGAAAATGTTACGGAACGTTTACTATCTGGATACGAACTGTTGTTGATTTTTGAAGTCGAATTACGGAGTGTTTACGATTTTTGTCTTATTTGTTTTAGAATTCTACATCAAGATGCAAATATTGTCTTAAATTTGTTTTAATGTGATGTCAGTTGTCAGACACATATTGTAGATTCACCTAAAAGACAAAATGTTAATTTTGATTCCATCCAGTGACATTTTTTACATCTGTCTATCTCCGTCCGTCTGTCTGTCTGTCTGTCTGTCTGTCTGTCTGTCTCTCTCTCTCTCTCTCTCTCTCTCTCTCTCTCTCTCTCTCTCTCTCTCTCTCTCTCTCTCTCTCTCTGTATCATTTTAATTTTGCTATGGGATTAAAATAAATCACAATAAATTGTGCATATGTATATGTGTACGAGTTTACGTGTATATATGTATACTCGTGTATGTATATATACTGCGTATTTTTGATTTGATTGAACGACATCGTGTCAAACCAAAGTGAAAGAAAGCAGTTGTGCCTAGTGTCGACCAACGGGAACAAGACCAGTTTGCCAATTCTACCAAATGAATAGCTCCAAGATCCTGGCCCATATTCGGATGGGATTATCCGACATATAAATTGAATGCACTTCTGAATTTTAGAAATGACAAAACTATATTGATTGTTTATCAACTATGTTTTATCTGATCAAAACAAAAACATTTTAAAATGGTCAAATAATCATGTACCTTTTCAATTATTAAGCCAATACAGTATCATAATGACAAAGAAGAGTTGAATGAACAATTCAATCAACAATTCAATTGAATTGAAAACAATATTCCATATTTCTGAATGTAATGTGTTAGATGTCCTGTAATGATAATATTGACTGGTTTGGTGTAACGAAAATCACAATAAGCTATCTGAGTATTGTAACATGTTTACAGTACATAACAAAAGAGCACTCGTTATTAAACTTAAATGCGTCTTGCAAATGAGTAATTAGCATTACCCAGTAATACCAACTGAATTGTAAACAATAACCTGGATCAAGAGGAATGGATGTTTCAAATGTTGAGTACGTACCAGTACTACACAGTCGAAAATTAACAGTGTTCTTAAATAAAAATTAAGTCAAATGATTACGTTAAAGCTACAACAGAAGTGTCGGGTGTACCCGTGCATAGTTTCTTTGCCACATAGGTTTTAAACAAGTTGCATTTGGCCAATTTTACACATCTTCATGTGTCGTGCAAACGATGGACGCCATTTGAATGTTTTACCACATCCGCACATTTTGTTCATATCACCATGCTTACCAACCATGTGATCTTGCAGGGACGTTGATGTTTTGAGTTTTGATCCGCATTCTTGGCATGCATATTTTCAGGGTTATCACCGATACATGGTCCTTTGTGTTTTCGCAAACTTGAAACATGCAAAATATTTTGAGCATTTAAGCGGTTGTAAGGCTTGTTTCCGATATGGTTATTCAAATGGCCGAAATAATTTGACTTATCACAGTATGTCTTATCACAATATGTACACGAATACTTGTATGTCTTAGCATGGTGACGTTTTTTGTGTATAGAAAGTCCTTGTCGAGTTTTATAGACCTTGGAACACACCTCACATAGCAGTTTGGCATCACCGTGCGAGATAGTAGCATGCTGCTTTAAATCAAATTTACTGGAATATCTTCTCGAACATTTGTCACAACTGATTTTTTTGCTTCTCGTGCTTAGCCTTGACATGTCGTTTCAAACTACTGCCAACTGGACTTTCGTAAGTACAAAGATCACGTTCTTTTTTTTCTTTAATACTCCACTAACCTTTGATTTTGGGGTTGATGTTATAACAGGTTTACAGTTGTTAATGTCAACATAAATATCAGTACAGTTGTCAGAATTGGTGATATTGTTTTCTTTGACATCTGGCAAAGAAATGTTAATTGATATATCAGTTTCATTAATGATAACAGACGATTCATCAATAAATGGCAATTCCATAATCAAACGAATTCGGTAAACACGCCGTAACACCGTAACCTATAAATAGAACTCGTCAAAATTCCGTATCGTTTCTGTTTTTATTTAGAAAAGATAAACATGCATTTTCTGATATTTAAAGCAATGTTTTGACCATAAATGCTAACATATTTATTCTATACACAAAATGTATTGCTTGTATGAAAGTTACAGTGAAAATATTTTTCTACCGATCTTCTTTTTTTTTTAGCATGCTCTATTGCATGACACTGTATTAAAATAGTACTTTAAACTACGCTATACATCGCTATGCACTAAATTAAACACGTGCATATATGTACGGTAGGTTAAAATTAATATCTGAGTGGTTGGAATAATTAAATACGAAAGTTGCCTTATAAGCATGAACAGTATTGTCTAAAAATCGACCGGAGCTCGAGCAAGAAACAAGCAACTAAACATGCCGTAACAAAAATCGTCAACAGTCCACTCTCGCTGTAACCGAGTACCGACACAGTGGTGATGGCGCGAACTACAAATATGGCAGCAGACGACATAGAACATGCACTATATTTTAAGACTGGCAGACTGGCAGCTGCACAATGTTCGAACCTTACTCATTCAGTTTTCTTAACAAAGAACAGAAAAGGTAGGCCTATACATTAATCAATGTGGATTTCTCATATCTACTTATTCGACCGAACCCCCCTGAAATCGCTTTTTTTTTACAATTTAATATATCTGACATTATTATATTTACTCAACATAGAAATATATGCCCAATATCTCTGCAATCTATTTTGGAACCCCCCTTTTCAAAATCCTATGTATTGGAACCCCCCTTTTCAAAATCCTATGTACGCCCATGTTATTATTGATGTTTATAGAAGTATACTTATCTAAAGACATGAACGCATTAATATATATTGAAAACACTTTGCCAAACTCGCCAGACCCAAATCTAGCTTCGGTGTGTTTTCGGCCTTACACGTACTTCAGTGGATTCTTGGGGCAATCTAATTAAAATTAGCTCCACTGGTACCAGTAGAGCTAATTTTAATCAGATTGTTTTGGGGAGACCACTGTTTAGGTCTACGTGAGTGGAATCTAGTGTTGTGAATCATTTGGAATTTCATCATCGATCATCAGTTACAATTGTTTTTTCCACCAACCAATCAACTTTCGATTATACAATCTAGAGGCGGATCTAGGGAGAGGGGCAGAGGCCAGGGACAGTTATAATTTTATTATATATTAATTTTCATCCCCCTCCAAACCTCCCACAAAGTTCCCTTGGCATTCCGCCTCATGACTCGCAATCACGCCTTTTTTTGCCCCCAACATCTTTTATATGTGCCTTTCGACCCACAACACTACAGTGTGGGTGTCTCCTCCCAATGCTGGCGCCTACCCCACTCCCCTCTAATATAAAGTCCTGGCTACGAAAATGCATTGATCAGTATAATGGTTAAGCTACCGTACTTAAGACCAATAGGTACTGGGTTCGCATCCTGGTACCGCCCCCTCGAGCGAGTTTAACGATTCAATGGGTAAGTGGTAACGACTTATTGGTAAGACCACTAAACCGATTTCACTCTCACTAACCAGTAACAAGTAATCGCTAACCCCTTGTCGTGAATAGAGAGTGCCGATAGCTGAGGTGTGTGCCCAAGAAAGCGTGCTAAAACTGTAAGTGGGTATAGGCACAAAAATAACTATAAACAAACAATGCCTACACACACAACCCCCTACTTCATCGGTCCTAATAAACAACTAAATAAACAAACAAACACGTAGGCCTACCTCTACTGATATATTCGCTCAACATTTGCAGAAAATTTTGCAACTGAATATTATAGCAGTTAGATGTCGTCATTATGTAGCAGTAGCAGTTGTGGTAACAAGTTAAAATAAATATGCTTAAATAAATGTCAAAAAGTGATTCTGTTCGCACATTTCTGAAGTTAAATTATATTCAGAAGAATGTACGTAGTATCGCTTTAACATCAATAAGCATATTAAATTCCAAAGCATTGTTGACGTCACATCTAGTGAATGTTGGCGTTATTATGGTAACGTCTTCGGCAATTTTCCTAACTTAACGGAAATACCACTGAAACGCACAGCTTCAGCTCCCCGCCCCCTGGAGTCGAGCGTGACAAAGAATAAACGTAGCGCAAAAAAATATGTACAGTAATAATCCATTGTCCGACATCGGCAGAAATGATGATGCGAAACATAGGATATATTATTTTAAAATACAAATAAAAATAACAGACAGTTCTTTGTCAAATCCAAAATGTAACCATCACGTCCAATCTAAATAAAATTAGCTCCACTATTACATGTGGATCTAACAGCAGCCCGTTGGAGCTCATGTCCAGTTGACCTTTCATTCGACCAGTCAAAACCTTATTTGCAAAATCATGCCAGTAATTTGAAAATAATATGAAAACATTCGGGATTATGCCGAGGGTATACGAAATGATTCGGGTGAATTACGAAATATGCCGGAAACTAATTTCAATATAAAATTTTATATAAAATTCGTTTCAAGACGAAACGAAAACCGTGATGCCTATTGCATAAATAGTCTCGCCCGATATTTTTAGAATTTGTATGCTCCCGAATAACGCTATAAAAGGCGAAGTGTAATTGGTCGATATTTAAATTGTTATTTATAGATGAAATGTCACCTGGATATGGGAGTCCAGGCAATGCTGTTAGATCTACTGGTTAAGACCAGTGGGGCTAATTTTAATCAGATTGCATCACGTCTTAACCTGTTGCTGTTGGCCATCTTTAATAGATATATCAATAATATAAACTTGCAAAAACGAAACAGGAGTAAATAAAATTATTGGGGGTTTGGGGTTCTTTTTCTTGGGGTGGTGGCGGTGGTGGTGGGTACTATTTAATTCAAGGTATAATATTTACATTTCAAAAGAACAATGAATATTTTGGTCATTGTGTAACTTTGAGACTACCACCTTAAATGAATGTATCTTAATTAGCTACAATCTCAGAGATGATATGCATTATTTAATCACTTAGAATACATCATGTTTTTCGTCTACATCGGCGAGAGTTTGTCATTTGTTTTGAAATATAGGCCTACAAAAATTAAAGTAGATTCAGTACAATTTTAAATGGATTCCTAATGTAGGTGTCTGCTCAGTTTGTTGAACTTATAATGTACAGCATTTGTTTTAGTGCAATATGTGTAGCTACATGAATAAAAACATATTTAGGGGTCACAGCAGACTTCTGACCTTTACCGGATTCGATGGTGTCGTGGTTATGCCATCGGACATAAGGCTGGTAGGTACTGGGTTCGCAGCCCGGTACCGGTTCCCACCCAGAGCGAGTTTTAACGACTCATTGGGTAGGTGTAAGACCACTACACTCTCTCCGCTCTCACTAACCACTAACAACTAACAACTAAACCTCTGTTCTGTCAAAAATAAGAATAATTTGATAAATAACATACCTCATGTAGCTTGGCTTTTCCACAGAATGGTACCAGTGGGGTTAATGCACCGTAGCAAGGGCATTTCACCTCACAATCCTCATGTACCCATGCGCAATAACCAGGAACATTCTTTGTAAAAAAAAAAAAAAAAATAGTTCCCTTCTGACCAAATTATTAAATTGTAACAAAATCGTCCCTGTATAAAAGGCGTTAAAACAAATTTTAATTATAAGTACCATACATCTATGGTGTGGTGTATTGTGTTCATCGGGATAGAACCTACAGATCGCGTTTTACCTTTTAATAGCTATTTAAAATCTATTTTAGCTATGTACACATAAAACAAACACCAACTCCAACTTATTTACATAAAGTTCACCATCTTCTTCTTCTGCGTTCAGTTTCGTTATGCTCCTTGAATTCAAATCGTGAGTTTTACTGCCTCCATGAACTCCACAGTCAGCAGCAGGTCGTCTCTTTTGGCCCAAAGTTTTTTCTCCGATTGTTCTGGGTTGTAGCCAGATGTTTTCTCCGATACTGTCATATTTTGGACATCTTTGCAGTACATGCTCAGGAGTTTGGGGTTCAGTGTTACAGTGGCATTGAGGTGTTGTTACCACTTTGAGATGTGCACCGAGTCTGCAGTGCCCTGCCCTCAGTCTGAATATCATTGTTTAATCTCGTCAGTTTAGGTGTATGCTGGGGTCACTTGGATAAGTACTTCCTGTCCTTATTTTCCAGGCTGTGTTGAACTTCCCTTTTATGAGTCTTCTTCTCTGGAAGTGACACTCTGTGACGATGTTGTTGACATTCAGGTGCACCATCTAAACTGGAGAAAAACTACAGTTAATATTTCCCCATACAATTGATTGTGGACTTTTAAAATCGGTCATCACATTGGTAGAATTAAATCGATAAAGTGTCGATAATAATCGATCAATGGAACATCACTAGTGGCAACTCATTATAGTTTTGATAATCTTGAGTTAAGCATGCAACGATTACAGGGTATAATATGTGTAACATATTAATTATGCAAGTCTATAATTATACAAGTCACGTGACATTATTGAACAAGTAATAATAAAGAATGTAAATATGTCGTATTTCGAAAAGCTCACAAAGCGTTATTGTTTTTTATAACAATATGTAGGATCGATTAATTTGTAATTATTTATCACAACCCCGACAATTGTGAAAATGCCCACGTCAAAACTATTCCGTGGAAAAGTAGTTTGCACGACGCGGTCAGTGTGTAAAAAAGGAGTTTAATTTAACAGTATTAATTACAACCCATAAATAAATCACATAGAAAAGTATTTTGTTTTGGGTTGGTTTTTTGTTGGTTTTTTGTAAGGCGATATTCTCACTCTCAAAGTGAATCGGCTTGTGATTTGTCACCTGTATCTTGAATGCATAATATGAAATTTACAATTCTATTATAATAGTGGTAGAAAATTATTTTGGTACGCAATTACTGTGGTACGAAATAACCATGACCAGTACGAATACACGTTTTGTATTGGTATAAAATGGCTCTCAATTTACGAAACTAGCTGCTCAAACATTACTTTACAAAAGACATTTTATAATTACACAAAATGACTACCAGTGTGTTAAGAAACTTTATAACTGACCAGATATTATGCTAACGTATGTCTTTAGTACACAATTATCATGGTACGAAATGGCGATATGATTCATCTGGTCACGTGACCAATGGTGGCCGACAAATGCTACAGTGTCTAGATTTCTTGTTCGAGATCTCTTATTATAGGAAATTATATAATAGTCCTGTCGTATTTTAATTATTTACGTAAATTATGTGCATGCTATGAACAAAATGATCGCATCTTCCTCTTCAATGCTGTGCATAAAATAAGTCTGACGTTTGTTGTATTCCAAGATGGCGTCTCGAAACGTCAGTCTTCCTGCAGGTGCTGGCTCCTTTGATCCAACCGATAAACTCCAGTCAAATACTCTGAAGGTATATTTAATTTTACCTTGCTCTGTAGTGCACTTATATGTGATGGGGTAAATATACAAAGAAAATCTAATAATGTAACGTATAAACCTGTTTTATTCAATGACTTGTATCAATGATTGGATCGTGAATCGCACAGTTTGTTCAAAGAACAGATCTTACATATCTATTTTGCCTCTAGGGCTGCATGACTTAGCTGATTTTGTCATCCCCATACCATCTTTAAGAAGTTGGTGTATACAAATTACTGTATATTGTCAGTGTTTGGCATGTACATGTAGTTCTTTGCAATTAGTGATGTTTCAAGTATCAGATCCCAATTGTCATGGATGATGGAGTAATCAATAGACTGAATAGTCACGAAAAGAAAGAAGGACGCACTCAACACAGTTTATTTACGGTTATATGGCGTCAGAACCACACAGATTTTGAGAGGAAACCCGCTGTCGCCACTATATGGGCTACTCTTTCCGATTAGCAGCAAAGGATCTTTTATTTGCACAAACCATGGCCTTTGTTGAACTAGTTATGGATCACTGGTCGGTGCAAGTGGTTTATACCTACCCATTGAGCCTTGCGGAGCACTCACTCAAGAGTTTGGAATCGGTATCTGGATTAAAAATCCCATGCCTCAGCTGGGATCCGAACCCAGTACCTACCAGCCTGTAGACCGATGGCCTAACCACTACGCCACTGAGGCCGGTGAATAGTCACGAGTGCACTGCACTTTTCAGGAAAATATCCGCCTGGTGCCCCCCTCCTTCATCGATGTCAGGGCTAGCTCTAGCACTCGCCAAATTTGCCAATTGTCAATTTTGGCGAAATAATTTTATCAAATAATTGATATTTTGTTAGAAAATATTTGGGTTTAAGCAATTTTTGACGTTTAGTAGATAATTTGGCGAAACTGTCTGCTGACCCGGAGCTAGTCCTGGATGTAAAGAGTGATTTTTTGATGGGGCTTATATATCATATGTAATGAATGAAGGGTGGATATTTTGCTAGTTAGTTACCTATCGGTTCCCATGATCGTAAGGCATGGAAAAATGTGTTTTCCATGGAATTTGAAATCCTATGGCTTGGATTAAGATGTGTTATTCATTGGCTCATAACAATATTAAATTTAAGAATTGCCATGTACAGTGTCAACACCTTACAGCAGAAGAAGCCGTATATTTTTAAAAACATATTTAACAGAAAATGCTGAAAATATCTATTGGCCCTTAATTGCAATTTAATTGTGTTGGGTATTAAAAGAAATGCCACTACCTGGTTCTCATTTCACTACAACTTATTGTACAGTGGTACTATTGTGGTAAATACCTACCATCATGACCATAACTTTCCAACAATCACCAGCTTGGGTCATGCCATGTGTAGCTTACTATTGTCGTAAATTATGGTGAAAATTTTAAATTGGTACTAAGCAGTAACTGTTGTAAGCCACTTACATAGATCTATGCAGGCTTCTGAGAATTTAAAATTTGCATAAACCATTTATGAGTAATGAAATATTTTTTTTCTTCAGGTAACCCATTTCATTTTTACGTAATCCGTCATGACCATGTAAATGATGTCATAAATTAATGTGTGAACATAAAATGGGTTGTGCAAAACTATACTTACATGTGTGACGTGCAAACAAAACTATCGCTTTCATAATTTTCAGAGGCATCGAAATCAGTCCTCTACGTTGCAACCAAAATGTTGGCTTGGACTCCAAAAACTTTTTAAGTATTAAATTATTTGGCATGTGCATTCAGAGTCCTAACCGCGAAAACCAATGAAATTTGTTGACATCATTGTGCAGTCAGAACACTTATTTATTTAAGAAGTTGTCCGGTTGATCATTGTGAATTCCGTATTAATTTTCAGTACCATTCGCAACTCCATCTCAGATTTTAGTGCCGGCAGTGATTTTAATGCAGTTGATATAGATTTCTGGATCATGTATGTAATCAAGCAACTAAAGAAGTTCTGAATACTGTATTGTATTATACAAACGCCAAAAGTAATGTGTTTTATTATTTTGACAAAATTTATACATATCTGCGATTATCTACATGTATGTAGATTACGGCTTTACAAACATTAGCAACTGAATTTTAAATCATCTGAAATCGGTATTGTTGGTAAACATGGATAAATACATGACTTGGGTAGTGATGATTTTTTTTTCTCCCTCAAAATATGGGTTATTACTTTGCAAATCTTTATCAGTCATAAATACCATTTAGATATATTATTACATGAAATAGATTTAAAGAAGTGATTTACATCATTGTCTCACCTTTACGAAATAACAATGTGAGATACAGTCTGCGGCAGAATCAGCTCTTGCAATTTGCTCAGTATTAATTTGATTTATAGTTACACCTATAAACATTTTAATTTTTTAATAATTAAATTTAAACTTTTAATTGAATTTATTTTATCTTGCATTGAGATAAACTATGGATGTAATGGGCGGGTCGTAGTCCAGTGGTAAAGCGCTAGCTTGATGCATGGTCAGCTTGGGATCAATCCCCGTTTGTGGGCCCATTGAGCTATTTCTCATTCCAGCCAGTACACCACGACTAGTATATCAAAGGCCATGGTATGTGCTATTCTGTCTGTGGGATGGTGCATATAAAAGATCCCTAGCTGCTGACCATTCAAAATTGCGCCCAATGTCCTCAACCCAAATTGCACACCTTTTCTCTTTGGCATAATACTTTGCTCCATTCCAAATTCAATAGCACCATCACCTCCCGCCTCCGTCTGCTACCGACCACAGTCGGGCTGCTGGTGCTCCCTTGCACCTGCCAGTGCAGGCGGTCCCTCCTCTCCCCTTCCCCCACCTTTCCTGTCCTAGACGGAGGAGCCGGCCGAGACCCGCTCTTGTGCCCAGGACAGGCGTGCGCTACAACAGCTTGCTCTGAATGTGCACGTAAAGCCCTATGACCTGACCTGACCTGACCTAATCAGAAAGAGTATCCCATGATAGCAGGTTTCCTCTCTCAATATTTGTGTGGTCCTGTCCTTAACCATATGTCCGACGCCATATAACCGTAAATAACATGTGTTAAGTGTGTCGTTAAATAAAACAGTTCCTTCCTTCCTTCTATGGATGTAACAGTGACATATAAGTTAATGCTAGGTGAGACATTTAATTCTTTTGAATTTTTGGTTCTACCATGGGGCATTCATTTTATGTCATAATGGTAATGTGATAAAAATGTTTTTACTGTATAATTATTATTATTTAATTTTTATCAGTAATATTGGTTAAAAATATATTGCATCATTATTGTACCAATACCATGGATGCATTTTTCACATTAATAGCTTGCATTAATTTCAGGACTTACAGTAATTTATAGATAGATATACATGTATATCATAAATTTTTAGTAACTAGTAAATTCCATTTCCTCGTGACAAAATTGCACCAACCTCAAACAAGGGAAGTAACTCTGTATTATTCAGGGCTTCTAGAATTTTTATAAAATCCACTAGCCATGGGATCAGTAATTAAATTTTTTTACTAGCCACAATTAAAAATTCACTAATCCTACTTTACTTTAAGTAAATGTTATCCAATTTTACTAACAGTAATAATCGGATATATAACCTAAAGAGGGAAATGAGCTTTGAGGGTGGGGGCAGAATATTCCTATTTACAAAATAAACTTAAAGGCAGAATTTGGCCAAAAAAAAATTGGGCATGGCAATAGTAGTTATTTACTAGCCCTTCATGAAATATCACTAGCCACGGGAGTGG
Source organism: Gigantopelta aegis (assembly GCF_016097555.1). Classification (NCBI taxonomy): domain Eukaryota; kingdom Metazoa; phylum Mollusca; class Gastropoda; order Neomphalida; family Peltospiridae; genus Gigantopelta; species Gigantopelta aegis. The sequence goes on from NC_054701.1 coordinate 44,616,734, forward strand.
GGCTACCATAATCAAGAAGCCCTGAGTATTAAACTCTAACATGAAACTTGTACTGAGTACAATTTGATTATGTGGTCAGAATAGTTGAAGGGAGTGGTCCTTGACAAATTTGATTAATCAGAACATTTCTAATAAATAATGTACAAGACATGTTATGTTACCAGCTTTAGTAACATATTTCATTGACATAATCCAAGTATGAATTGTACAGGTACAAATGTGTATGCGGTATAGATTTGTAAAAGTTATTTTCTCGTGTCTTGCAGCGACAGCCAAATCCAGATTGGAGTAAATCAGATTTGCTGCGACTTCTTGGCTACCTGGAAGGGGAACTTCAAGGCAGAGATATTACCATTGCTACTCTACGGGTAATGTGTCTTTTGTATTTATATATACAGTGAAACCTGTCTAAACCAGATCCCGAACATGCTGAAATCCTGTCAAAACCAGCCAAATTTCACAGTCCCAAAGTTTCTCAAATTTAAACCATGTATTAAAAAAATTGATAAAACCAGAACGTATCAATTTTGGAAACCAGATTAATTTTTGGTTCAGAAATGTAAAATCCTTAATTAATTAACCTGAACAAACCAGCATAGTTTAAATGAATGAAGAGTCAATTTAACGTAAACACGACTTCCAGAAAACCGAAACTTCTGCTGTCCGGTATCCGGTGTTGTGTTAAAGGTCACAGATTTCTGCAGTCTCAGCCCAGCTTAACTGACATCAGATTAACGAATGCTTGATTGTTTTCAGTTGTACTGTCTGGTGTACTGCAAATTCTTTTCAGCTTCAGACAACACTCAGATACTCACACATTTAGGTTTCCACCTTTGATTTTTGGTTAATGTACTTTGTTAATGATATACTGACACACTGAAAGTTAAATGCTGTGAACAACTAATTTTAAAATAAAATATACACATGTATGACTTAATTTGTATTCTATACACTAAATACAAACAGAGCATTTGATCTTTTCTGAATTTTGCTAAGAAAGCATGACAATGTTTCGGTGGTAAAGCGCTCACTTGATGTATGGTCGGTCTGTGATTGACCCCCGTCAGTGGGTCCATTTGGTTATCTCTAGCTCCAGCCAGTGCACCACAACTGATGAATTAAAGGCTGTGGTGTGTGCTATCCTGTCTATCATGGTGCATATAAAAAATCCTTTGCTACTAATGGAAAAATGTAGTGGGTTTCCTTTGTTAGACTATATGTCAAAATTACTAAATGTTTGATATCCAGTAATCAATTATTAATTAATCAATGTGCTCTAGAGGTGTCCTTAAACAAAACAAACTTCAACTTTCATTGCTGATAGCTTTTTCAGAACTAGAAATAGCGTCCTGCGAAAAGCAGTCCATATTTTAGACCGAGCAGATGAAATTGGAAATTCACCTGCTAAAATTAAAAAAATTGCATGTCATTTTACTTAATTTACAGGCAGAGAAAGCCAAAAACTTGCTGTTCCAAGCTAAATATGGTCGTTTTGGATTGGGCGATCCCTTCATTGCGCTGCAGAGGGATTCTGACAACATGAAGGATACGAGCTTTGATGAACCGGCCATTAAATCCATGTATGATAACCAGCTGGCCCAGCTTGAAAATCTTATTGCTACGCAGAGAAAAGCTCAACTGAAAATGCGGGAACAATTGGCCTCAGCTGAGAAACGTTACCATAAGGTGACCAAGAAATTTAAGTTTTTGATGGCGTGTTGTTTTTGTAGTTTTTTTTCTTTCCTTGAATTACATTCCCTTTTTGTTTGTTTAAAAAAAATTAAAACTATGATGTCGGTGAATATAAATTAAAACATGCTCATTGAATAAATATTTAATTAATTTACCTGGAGAGAGGTTCTACAAACCCTATCACTACCACCACCGAAATCCTATGCATCCATCCCAATACAATTTTGGACTGGTCCTGTTAACTTTGTTTACAATCACAATAGAACCTTAACTTTTTTGTCAATTGTCAGTTTCATGTGTGTAAACTAGAAGATGAAAAACATTTGTTTATTATTGTTTTCTTGTTTTAGATTATTTCTGAGTTGGAAGACGAAAAACGCAAGCATGCACAAGACACCGCTCAAGGTGACGATGTGACATACATGTTGGAAAAGGAACGTGAACGATTGAAGCAAGAGGTTTGCTTTCCACTATTTATGTCTTTAATATTTTTTCTCTTTTATATACACCCATCTATGATGGGTCGTCTTATTGTATGGCATCCGTCTGTTAAGTTTTTCTTATCCGGACCATATCTTGGATATAGATGCATACAGGACCATCAAACTTCAAATGTAGGAACAACTTGGGATGGCGCTGTGTCGCATACTATTACTAGGTTACTGTGACCTACTTTTCATGATCTACTGCACATAGCAGTAAATCCTTGTCCAGATCATATCTTGCATACAGGACTATCAAACCACATGTAGGAACAACTGGGGATGGTGGTTGGTCCAAAACGAACTGTTCATACATCCCATTGTATACATTTAACATAATTAGACTTTAATCATATCATTCATTAATATAGATATGGTTTTCCATCCAACTCCTGATGGGTGTATCATGTATCTCACTGGTACTCTTGTTTTGTTACTTACCTACTGTTCACAGTCTACTGCACATGACAGTATATCCTTGTCCGGACCATATGTTGCATACATATGCATACAGGACCATCAAACCTCACAAGTAGGAACAACTTGGGATGGTGGTTTCTCACATTCTATTACTAGATCACTGTGACCTACTTTTCACGGTCTACTGCACATGACAGTAAATCCTTGTCCGGACCATATCTTGCATACATATGCATACAGGACCAGCAAACCTCATATGTAGGAACAACTTGGGATGGTGGTGTGTCACATACTATTACTAGGTCACTGTGACCTACTTTTCATGGTCTACTGCACATAGCAGTTAATCCTTGTCCAGATCATATCTTGCATATCTTTTATATACACCCATCTATGATGGGTCGTATTATGGTATGGCATCCATCTGTTAAGTTTTTCTTATCCGGACCATATCTTGGATATAGATGCATACAGGACCATCAAACTTCAAATGTAGGAACAACTTGGGATGGCGCTGTGTCGCATACTATTACTAGGTTACTGTGACCTACCTTTCATGGTCTACTGCACATAGCAGTAAATCCTTGTCCAGATCATATCTTGCATACAGGACTATCAAACCACATGTAGGAACAACTTGGGATGGTGGTTGGTCCAAAACGAACTGTTCATACATCCCATTGTATACATTTAACATAATTAGACTTGAATCATATCATTCATTAATATAGATATGGTTTTCCATCAAACTCCTGATGGCCGTATCATGTACCTCACCGCTACTCTTGTTTTCTTACATCAGGGTTTCTGCCAGAGGGTAAAATGGGTATGGCGCCATATCAAATTTTTTATTATTTTAAGTTAACATTTTGACAAAATTAATGACTCTTATCATTATTGTATGATTTTCTTACGCCTAACCCTAAATGTAACCCATTTTCTTTGTGGAGAAGGCCCCCCATAGCCCCTGTTGACTGTGGTTGCATTCAATAGCACAGCGCCATACCCAAAAATTTCTTTCTGGCAGAAACACTGTACATGTACACATGTTGGCGAAAACGTCATTCGTTATTGTTGATCACACACACTACTAGTACACGTGTTATTGATTAAATCATTTAAAGAAGTTTAAAGTTTTTTTTTTTATTTAACGACGCCACTAGAGCACATTGATTTTTTATCTTGTTATTGGACGTCAAACATATTGTCATTCTGACACTGTCTTTTAGAGGAAACCTGCTGTCTCCACATAGGCTACTCTTTTATGACAGGCAGCAAGGGATCTTTTATTTGTGCTTCCCACAGGCAGGATAGCACAAATATCAGTTATGGATCACTGGTCGGTGCAAGTGGTTTACACCTACCCACTGAGCCTTGCGGAGCACTCACTCAGGGTTTGGATTAAAAATCCCATGCCTCGACTGGGATCCGAACCCAGTACCTATCGGCCTGTAGACCGATCGATGGCCTAACCACGACGCCACTGAGGCCGGTTCATTTAAAGAAATATGATTGACTGCTCCTAGGTGTTGACTGGGTCACTACAGCCATACTACCCAGTGACAATAGCCCAATCAAAATTGATTACTCTGTGACATGTTGGTTAACCTGAAATTGATTGCTCTGTGACCTTTTATTTGGAAGAGATGTTTAAATTTTATTTTAAACCTGGTTTTTAAGGATCTGTAAGAAATAGACTACAACATTCCTTTTATGGTAAGTATTAGTTTTACAAATATTTAAATCTGTAAAGCTTATGTTTATTAAAATATTTATGTATGTTCTCTTCCAGATTGATTTTGAGAAGGCTCAAGTAAAACGAATGGAAAAAGACTTGAAAAAGACACTGGCCAGTTTAGAGGAGGAACGTGCCAATTCGTTAAAGCATAAAAAAGTTGCACTCATGTTGATCAAGGAGCGCAAGAAGTTAATGGAGCGAATGCTTCACGAAAAGAACAAAAGTGTTCAGATTGAGCAGATTCTCGACGAAGAAAAGGACAAGATGATCAACATGGCGGAAGGCCTCGTTCAGGAGAGCAAAAAATCACTGAAAATGGAGGCTGCCATGGAGAAGCAGATCAGTGAATTTGACATTGAGAGGGAGCAGTTACGAAACAAACTGTCGCGCGAAGAACAGCGCAACAAAGACCTGCAGTCTCAGGTGAACTCCCTGACTCAGCACATAGACGACCTGCAGAAGCATCTACACACCGTGGAGAAGTCTGTGCCCCACAGTACGTTACAGAGCATCGAAATCAAATCTAGTGCATCTCCTGTCAGAGGCCAGGCTGGTGGAGCCGGTCTCGTTCAATCAGGGTTGAAAGTCTCGCCAAAATCTACAAAAGCAGTAACTGTGGAAGGCCGTAGTTCCGCCTCCCCCGATAGAGACTACAGTTACAGATCTGCAGATGTTTTGTTAAAAAAGCCTGTGAACTATAGTAGCCCATCTTCTCCCACATCTTTTGATAGACTTGACTCAAGATCGGATCAACGTGTTGCCCCAGTAGGGGCGTCGTATGTTGAAAGGTCTCCGGATGGAAGTCCCACACACAGAGTGCACCTCGCCCAGGGTTCTAGTGCTACCGTGGTTACGCCGGGCGGCGGAAAGATCTCTTTTCATGTCGGACAAAGTGGTGGTGGTGGTGGTTCACCTCGTAAGATGGCACCCGCTGGTCGGGGAGCGCCACCGCCACTGCCCCCTAATAAACCTGTTCTCAATCCGGCGGCAGCAGGACCAAAGCCTGTTCTCCCGCCCAAAGTGGGAGCCGCTTCCTCAAAGGACCATGTTAGTGTGTCAGGCCAGGAGGCCGGGGACCAGCATAGTAGACCTGTAAACTCCCTTAAGTCTGTACAAATTCCCGTCAATGTGGTAGGTGGACAGTCCGCGGCGCCGGGGAGTCGCTCCTCATCCCGGGACACTTCACCCATGAGGAAAACGGCACAGGTTTGTGTTAATGCAAAATGAAGGGAGGCTCTGGCATGGCCAGTTTTGTTGCAATATACACTCACACATTATTATTATTATTATTATTATTATGTATATACCTATATATATATACACACACATCTGTCTATACCCAAATCTGTGTGCAATGTTTACCCTTTTTTTTTCCCAATAGCCTTGAATAAATGTTTTGCAATAAAGGCCACCTTGTGTGAAATCCTTGTACAGAGTTGTGGGTTCATAACATTTCTGCTATGCGCTAGTTTTCTATTGCTGCCTTCCTCTCCCTTCATTTTAGAATCTGGTGAAGGGGTTGAGTTGTGCATTTTTATTTTTTATTTACTTTTTAAAATTTTACTTCATAACACTTAAAAAACCTTGCACTTTTGGAATGTCGTTTCTGCTTAATAAATTATTGCAAGAAAATTAGTGCTGTTTCCTAATGGGAACTATTTACAAGATTATTTATAATATTTTGATTTTACACAACCAGTTTATTGTTAAGTGTATGAATGCGTATTTAAAAATGAACACCTCCTGTGCCATTGTGTTTCGGTGACAACTGGATACAGGAACAGTGTACACACAATACTAACATTGATATCTTATTTTAAATTATCGGACAAATGCATATACATTGATCAGTGTAAGGACATGTACATCTAAGCATTGTTTTATACCCAAATACACACTTAATTTAAATTTTCGTCAAAAAGGGTTAACAAATCTCATTGAACCAGATTATATTTTAAGCCTCTTCCATACAGAACTATAGGTTTTGTCTCCAACCTTCATTTCATCTATTGGGGCGAGACGTAGCCAAGTGTTAAAGTGCTCACTTGATGCACGGTCAGTTTGGGATCGATCCCTGTCAGTGGGCCCATTGGGCTATTTCTCACTCCAGCCAGTGCACTATGACTGGTACATCAAAGGTCGTGGTATGTGCTATTCTGTCTATGGGATGGTGTATATAAAAGATCCCTTGCTGCTAATTGAAAAGAATAGCTCATGAAGTGGCGACAGTAGGTTTTCTCCCTCAATATCTGTGTGGTCCTCAACCATATGTGCGACGCCATATAACCGTAAATAAAAGGTGTTGAGTGCGTCATTAAATAAAACATTTCCTTCCTTCCTTCCTCCATTTCATCTGTCTGTCTGTCTCCATCTGTCACAATGCCTTAAGATATTAAGCTGAAATATTATATCTAGGTTTATCATGTAGAATTACTGATCAGGTGTGAGGGGTGGGATTTAGCTCGGTCGGTTGAGTGCCAGCTTGAGGTGCTTGCGTCTCAGGATCGAACCTCCTTTGTGGACCCATTCAACTGATTGGGTTTTTTCTCGTTCCAACCAGTGCACCACAACTGGACAAAGGCCGTGGTATGTGCATTCCTGTCTGTGAGAAAGTGCATATAAAAGATCCCATGCTGCATTAGGCAAAATGTAGCGGGTTTCCCCTGATGACTACGAGTCAGAATTACCCAATGTTTGACATCCAATAGCCGATGTTTAATTAATCAATGTCCTTCAGTGGTGTTACTAAATAAAACAAACTTTGATCAGGTGTGACATTCATGTGGATTTACCCATTTTGGAAGGATTATTGACTCTTGAACATGGGAGAGCTGTGGGGCCTGGTAGGAGATGTGTATTGCTTTGAGCAGTACTCACAGATTGCTCGTTTAATTTAAATGTTTGGCTGCAAGGTCTTGTGGCCAGAAATTTAATATTTGATATAACTTAGTTCATTGAGATCTGTTAACCTTGTTCTAAATTAGAGTACTAGTACTTCCTTGTAGGAATTGGGGTTTTTGGGGGGGTTTTATTTGGTGAAAAGAGTGAAAATAAAGGTTATCATTCTCTTGTGTGACTAAGCATATGGTTATAAGACACCAGATGGTAAAATTCTTATCTCAGCACCTGACTTGGCCAAACTGTTCTCAGTGTTGTAACTCTTCATGTGCTTCTACACATTGTCTTGTCTTTGCTTAAGCCATTTAAAGTTTTTTTTAAAAGAAGAAAAGAAAAATTGGCTTTGCTGTAATGTAACCCATCATTTTGGTAGTACCATTTATTGGTTGGGTTTCAAGTTTTGTTTAAAATAATTAAAGTGAAAAGATCTTGTAGCTGACAAGGCACATCTGGTTAAATGTTATGTTACAGCAAACCTGAAGTTTTTTCTTCTTTTTTTTCTTTCTTATGTTTAAGGTTGATCTTAACTTGTAAAAGATAATTGATTTATTTCCAGTGCCGTCTTTCCTAACATTTTAGTTTTTGTAGTTTTTTTGTGTTTTTTTGCATGCATGCATTAATTATTGATGTGATTCATTTGATTTTAGTTAGATTTCTTTGTTGAATCAATATAGATCTCTTTACTAAGTACTCAGATAACTAGTCTTAGGGTTTAATTGGTGTATGTTGCAAAAAAGTGTATGTATATTGAAAATAAATACAAATTTAAACCCTTAACGACTCTAAATGATGTAAAATCTTTCGAACCTTAAATATAATTTCAAATACACTGCATACCTGTATATTATGTAAAAATAAAATAATTTTATAAGATACATTTAAATGTAATTACTGATATACACATAAAATTTTATAATTTATTTTGCCTTTCTCATCTTGACTGTTTTAATTTAAACTTGTACCTAATACAGCAGGGCTATCTCTGAGTGAGCAAAACATTTCACCAAATTATCTTTAAAAAAAATACAAAATCCAGAGTTATTTTGCAACAAATATCAGTAATAAATGGATGATTGGTGGGGGGGGGGGATAATTAACATAAAATTTGACAATAGTTCCTAAAATTTGCATTTGGTTAGTGGCAGAGCTTGCTCTGGTACAGGGTGTAATATGTCAAATGATACACTGCAACTACCTGGATCACGAGAACTTTATTCAGGCATCACAAATGCCCAGTACATTTGTTAATTGCTTTACTTTCCTTGTGTTAAGTACTGTTCATTTATTTTCGACTTGCTGTCAACTGTTTATTGTGTTTTAAATATCGAGATTGTTTCATCAACTTGAATCATACCTTGTACCTTGTTACATCAGGATGAAACCGTATACAGAAGGCGTGGTTCCAAAGTGATTTCTGTTCGAAGCTTGGCGGAAAGATTCGAACAAGCTTCAGGCTGTGAGGGTTATTCTACGATGTGTCGGGCTCAGTGCACGCAGGTCAGGCGATCTCATTGGACGGTATAAACAATGTAGGAAATGGCTTTAAAACCGTGTGTTTTTGCAGTTGGTCTTATTCATGTAGTGACGTAGAGTTGCAGTGAAACAAATTCAGTTTTTCTCCTTCCGACATTTGTATGGAAATATATGTAGAAGTTGGTTAAAAAGAGGCTTTAACTTTTAAGTTGTGTTTTCAATCCTTCCTGTTTTCCCTTCAGCCTGCTCTTTTCCACATTTCTGACTATGGTCATTTGAAAAATACCGCATTAGAAATACTGAATGCTACTTTACATGGAGTGTCTTTGTAGTTCTCTTGTAGAATTTGGTATGGCGACTGTATGTGCACTTGTAGTTTGGTATGAACTGGCATTGTTTTTCAAGTAGTTTGAAATTGAAAGTTCCTGTTGTGGCTGAACACCTTAATGTTGTCATTTTGTTGTAGATCATCTGGACTTTCAGGTTTGACCAAGTGAGTTTTGAGTATCATATATGTGGTGTCATGTCCACTGCATCTCTGTGATAATTCTAGTGTGGCTGGGAACATCACTTCAAAAGGGTTAATTGATTCACTGTCGATGGACTGTATTCTACTTTGACATGCATGTATGAGTTAAAATGTGGGGAAAAATACAAATTGTTATGGATTCAGGGCACAATATTTCAGGAGAACCGTTGTTCAGTTCGCGTGTCAGTTACGCAACTTTAAAATCACAAGAACAGTCAGTCGGTTACGTGGTGAACAGATACATTCTAAAATTAAAAGTACTATATATCAGTAATAAAAGAGAAAATCAGTTTCAGTGTTCAAGATTAACGGTATCCTGATATCCCAGGGATACCAGAATGTAATTTTGGATACCAGACTTCAAGAACCCAGTATCCCACCGAGATACCATAAAATGCTGTTGGTTGTTTAATCCTGCGTTTTTATTTTTTTCACTGAAACAATGAAAGTTGTCATTTACTGGTGAAGTTAAGTAACAGTATTTTCAAGCTTGTACCCAGTCTAACGCTGTACCGTAACAATATCTCCCCCAACTCATACCCAGTCTTATGCTACACTGGAGTAATAGACTGGAAACTGCTAAGTCGCTATTGTTTTTATTGGATGTTTCTTCCCCTCAAATTTTATTTGAGACATTTATTCCACATCTGCAGAAAATTGATACAGGTAGGTTTATCATTAGTAATGTCAGAAACACTAATAGATTACTGCTAAATATTAATTGATGTCAGTATTATGCAAAAATAGATCCAGCAAATATTTTTGCCGATTCTGTTTGATTGCGAATTTCACAAATTCCCACATGTGTCATCCAAGTTTGTTACGATGTTATTTATGAATTTCATTTAAGTGGGATACTAAATTCTCAGGTGGGATATCAGATTTTGAAATGTTAGTATCCACCTATGTAGCACAGAACCATACTTCAAGTGTTTTAGGATTAGGTAGGCCTGACTCATCGGTTACGAGAACTATATTCATGATATATCCAACAATGGGTTATCTAAGTAAAACTTGTGTGAACTGACTTCTGGTTACCTAAAATTTTGAAAAATATGTCCCCTGTAGATTTATAATATAGAATAGACATAAAATACACAAAATGCATGTGCACACGCATACATATATATACACAGATACACACAGTGACATACATTGATATACACACACAGATACGCACACAGTGACATACACACATACACACACAGTGACACCTGTATATGGGGTGAAAAAGTGTCAAGATTAAAATATTTTTAAAACATTCACAAAAATGTTTTCATTTGCTTGTTATTATTAAAGCACTAGAAAAGCAATGAAAAATTGTTTTGAAGTCAGGAAACTTTATCGTGGCTACTATTGGATTTATCATGTTGACTGCAATATAGCCCTTTTGGAATACCCAGTTACTGTATCATCCGCTCAGAATGCAAGACAATAATTCTCAAATTTGATATGTAACATGCTTACATGCATGTAATAATTTTTATTTCTATTTTTGGAGAAAAAGAAAGAAACAGTCAAGTTGGGAAGTATACTGTGTTTTTATGGCAGTTTTAATTAATTAAAATGTATATATTTTTGTTTGGTTATAAGAAATGTGGAAAACGTAAAACCTAATCTTTAAATGTCATAGGAAGAACCTTTTATTGTCATACAGCCATTCTTGGTCATAAATTGTAAATTAAAATAAATGACAAAGCAAAAAAGTAATTTAAAAACCCCCACTTGTTTTAAGGTATACTTAGAACATTTAATTTAATAAAACTCGAGCTGCTGTTTTAAAGTAGTAGAACAGTGCATATATTAGAACTTGGAAGACTAATTTTCAAGTCTACATGAAAGTGAAAGTTAGTTTTCTTGAACTAGAATAGATAATTAACCCATAAGAAAATTTGAAAAATGTATCAGATATCTGTACTTGCTGTAAGTATTGTAGCTCATCGTGCAGATTCAGTGTTTTTAAACTGGAGTACAGTTTGAGTATCTTTTAACAAGCATTGCATGATTTTAAGACTTAATATCAAGAATAATTTCTGATGAAAAAACTCACACACATTGAGTTAGGTTAAGATATAAAATACATGATTTGTTTTGTTCATTCAGATTACTTAAAACTAAATACTATATTATACATGTTGTATTTATATTACATAAGTTAACTTCTTCTTCTTTTTAATTAGGTTAGTTTAATTAGTAATTTTAATAGCTTTGATGTTGTTTATATACATGTAGTTACTATGTTGTGTGTTATGCAACTCTTATTACACTACATCCCATATTTGTGACATTCAGTAGCTGATGATTAATAAATCAGTGTGTTGTAATGGTGGCGTTAAACAAAACAAACATGCCATATTTGATGCCAGGTTTTTTTAAACTAGTGCTATATTTGGTATTTTTCAAAACTTCACTTTTATTATTAAATTTTAAAAATAAAATATGGGATTTGGTGTTTCATTTTTATTATGTACACATGTCTGTGTTACCATGCAAGGCACCCTCCATTTATTTTACTTGTTGAAGACCAGTTCCATTTAAAAACAGAGAAACTATGCGAAATAACGTGTTTGATTTAAGCAGTAAGCAGTCGTACCTGCTCTAACAGTTATGTATTAAGCAGTTGCTAGTTTTAAGAGGTCACATTTTTAATCTCCCATGTAATACAGTACCTGTATGTACACAGATATCTGTACATGTATTAAGCAACACTTTTTATACTCCTTTTGGTGGCTGCATAAAACAGGCTTAACTATCTCGTCGAAAACATGCATGCCCTCCAATATATGTTGGACGGGACGTAGCCCAGTAGGAAAGCATTCGCTCGATGCACGGTTGGTCTAGGATTGATCCCCGTCAGTGGACCCATTAAGCTATTTCTCGCTCCAGCCAGTGCTCCACAACTGGTGTAACAAAAGTCGCAGTATGTACTATCCTGTCTGTGGGATGGTTCATATAAAAGATACTTTGCTGCTAATCGAAAAGAATAGAAGAGGAAGTTTTATTTGGAATGTTTTGACAGTGATGGTACTATGTACATTTACTTCCAAAAATTTATAATAACTATAAATTATATATGGTGGAATTAACCAGGAAAGAAAAAAAATTACCAACGTTTTTAATCAATTAGGGTCCAAATCGTATTGACCTGATTTAACCTTTAATATAACTAGTAGTTTAAGTGAGTAGTAAACCAATTTTGTTGACTTTTGTGTATGCTAACAGTTCCTGTACTACAAGTAGTACATACATGTACATGTATAATAATATAATTCAAATAAGGTATTTTAAAAAGGATTTGTGCTAAAATGGTTTCCTTGCATTGTAACATTGTGATTTTGCACTTGCATGCTATTCTGTAGATATGTTTTATGTTTTTATGTGTGAAACGTTTAGTTTAACTTAAGTTTGCATGCATTTATTTGTGTTCAATGTGTGCATGTTGGCATGTGCTTGGTTTCTTGCAGTCATTGGCCAGTCAGGCTTTGGAGTACTCTGAAGTTACTTCCCCTGTCACCCCTACCTTGGACTTTCTTGGCCCTGAAATGGCCGACTTGCAACAATTGCTTGCTACCATGACAACAGGTAATGGGTAGACTTTTGCTTATTTTTGTGCAATGCTTTGTGTATTTAATTTTTATTACATTATTAAGTTTTTTAATAAAACAATTTTTTAAATATATATATTATTATATAACAGTATGTACACACATGTTCACACTGTTATCTTGGTGCTAGTTTTCACAATCTATGGGCTTTTACACCTCCACTAAGATGCTAAATTTAAGGCAATACTATAGCTCCTTTTTCATTCACAGTGAGAAATATTAAACGGTATGATGCGGTTCTGTCTCACCTACATGTAGCAAATTAATCAAGGATTATAAAAAAATAAATATCCAATCACCTTAAAACCCGAAAAGTTAAAACTAATATCAAAATAATTAATACCAGAGTAATAATATCAATTATTCTTTCACATACAAATATTAACAGCATTTCTGGTGACCAGTGACGAACACAATCCCCAACTCGCATGTATTGATTTTAGCTTCAGAATTCAGCTGTGTTGAATGATTGTTATGACATGAACAAAATCCAGATGATCAGTAACTATATGTAGCTGTGGTTTTTAAAAAACTTTGCTGATGGTGAAAACAGGAATGGTTGCATAACTCATAAGACCACTCTGGATAAGGGTAAACATGTTGCAGAGCCATACAAATTAACATTGTACTGTATCTGGTGTGAAGTAACCAGGAGATGGGCAGTAACATACAGTTAGTACTGTAACAGCAAATTTATACAGGTCTTCTCCAGCTACACAAAAGAGCAATTTTAAACCAAGAATAAGTAAAAGAATTTTTTTTTTTTTTTTAATTCAGTCTTGACCAAAATAAAGGCGAGTTGAGTATCACTCGTCTGTAATTTTGCTAGGCGAGCAGACGCATGAAATTTTAAATAAAATGCATTTTAAAAAGTATTTTGCAAGGTGGTCAGTTTGTCACTCCTAAAACTTTCCATGTTAGTGTGGATGGTAGAAGGAGTGATCACTTGCCTTTCCTGGCAAAATCTGAGCATTTTTCATTCATGGGTTGGGGGTCTCCTGCCCCCTCTTAAAATGTGTACCAGTAGGAGTAAAAATGTTATTACTGCAAAGTCACATCAGCTCTATGCCCTGGTTCGAAAGATCAATACGAGATGAAAGCTTATATGAGGTTTTAAAATCTGACAAGTCCAATCAATACTCCACAACTTGGCTTAATTCTGAGTTGAAATGAAAGAAAGAAAGAAATGTTTTATTTAACGACGCACTCAACACATTTTATTTACGGTTATATGGCGTCAGACATATGGTTAAGGACCACACAGATTTTGAGAAGAAACCCGCTGTCGCCACTACATGGGCTACTCTTCCAATTAGCAGCAAGGGATCTTTTATTTGCGCTTCCCACAGGCAGGACAGCACAAACCATGGCCTTTGTTGAACCAGTTATGGATCACTGGTCGGTGCAAGTGGTTTACACCTACCCATTGAGCCTTGCGGAGCACTCACTCGGGGTTTGGAGTCGGTATCTGGATTAAAAATCCCATGCCTCGACTGGGATCCGAACCCAGTACCTACCAGCCTGTAGACTGATGGCCTACCACGATGTCACCGAGGCCGGTAAAGAGTTGAAATGAAGCAACATGCTCATGACACAAATGTCTGCTAATACACATGTAGTTCTCTCTGTATTGAAGTGGTAACTAATACCCTGTAATGTGCAGCACCAGCAGCACTTGTGCAGTGTCGCATGACATTTGTGTTGGGGGTTACCTAAGAGATGTTTGAGAACTACGGGAGCGAGACGTAGCCCAGTGGTAAAACACTCGCCTGATGCACTGTCTGTCTAGGGTCCAGGTTCAATGCTCGTCGGTGGGCCCATTGGGCTATTTCTCCTTCCAACCAGTGCACCACGACTGGTATAGCAACGGTTGTACATGTAGTATGTGTTGCCCTGTCTGTGGGAAGGTACATATAAAAGACCCCTTGCTGCTAATGGAACAGTGTTCCAGATTTCCTCTCTAACTCTTAATATCATATGTCAGAATTACCAAATGTTTGACATCCAATAACTGATGATTAATAAATCAATGTGCTCTAGTGGTGTCATTAAAAAAAATAAACTAACTTTTGATCACATGAATGGAGGGAGGCAATTGTTTTTTATATATATACTTGCCACCCAAATAAAATAAAACTATTTAAATTAAGTAAGCATAAAGAGAAGAAAAAAAATTGCAGCTACGTGTAACACCCACACAATAATTATGGCAGGCATCGAAATAAGTTGTGAATAGTTGATTATGTTAGGACTTTACCACCAGCCAAGAAAGTCGAGAATGGTACTTCATTATCCACAAAATGTTATAACACAAAAAGACCACCTAAATATCAACCCCTGCAATTGTCCACGGCAACCGGCAATACCGTGGAGTTTTTAATTCTACACAGAACTTGTTTTGCTGTGGACTATATTAGTGGGGTTTTCCACTGCTTGTTTTTTGCTGTGGACGTTTTGTTAATTGCAGGGGTTGAATATCGATAAATTTTGCTATTTAAATATTTAAGATAAACATACTAGTCTCCACCATGAGTAAAAGAAGGCAGTCAGGAGATGAATCTCCTGAAATAGTGGTAGGCGAGCAATCATATGAAGCTTCACACAAAAATATATTAAAATGTTTATTGCAAGGCGATCAATTATTTGTCGCTCTCTTAAAACTTTGCAGGAGAGTGTGGACGGAAACACTCACCTTTCCTGGCAAGACTGAGTATCAGTACAATGGAAATAGGTGTTTATAGTCCTTCCCACAGGGAACGTCTTTTTTTTTTATTATGGAATTTACTACAAATTATTTATTTATGAGCAGATTGTTTTGTAAATTGCACACAAAAATAGTACTTGTTTGTTAATTTCAAAACTTTTTTACTTTTCTTCTTATGTCAAACCAAAGTGAAATTATTTACCCCCAACCACCCCCAAAAAACCCCAAACCCAACAACACACACGAAAAAACCCAACATGTTTGTAGGAAGATGGGACTATAGTATTTAATAATAATGGATATATATATATATAAATTTATTGTAACCTATTATGGCTATAGGTTACCAGGGCCCCATTTTACGAATCGATCTTAGCTCTAAGATCACCTTAAGAGCATGTAGCTTTTGGATGCCCTTAAGGTGATCTTGGTGCACTTCGAAAAACAGGGCCCAGGTCTGTATTTAGTGTAACCTATACATGGGTTACCACACACTGTGCTTATTTTGTTGCCTGTTATGATCCTCCCATGTCTCCAGTGTGATCAATTCTGGTGCAGCCCTGAACAACTTATCAACAGAGATCCATTAGATTAATGGTTCTTGTACCACAACCAGTATAATGTGAACTCCACAGTGTGGATTAAATTTCCATAAAATGGGAAAAATTGACATCTTGAATGTTGCATCATTACAAGAACATTTCACAACAATTCTCAAGAATGTTTGTTCATTAGAAAGTGGCACTGGCAGGCTTAGAAGACAACTGTCAGAATAATCAGATGTTTGACATCTATTAGCAAATGATTAATTATTATACATGTATGTAATTAATCAATGTCTCTAGTGGTGTCATTAATTTTTTTTAAATAATAACATATGTTACTATATTATGCCACATAGATTACTACCAGTACATACATTTTTGTACTACATGTATATGTGGATATGTCAAAGGATTTGGTTTGGTGATGAGCACACTGCACTCTGTGAGTACATTTTATGAATGAACATGAAAGGCAAATAAAAGTCTTGTCTCTGATGATGTACAGACATGGTTCTGCCAGGGGAGCATGATAAGACTGGCTGTCTAAGAGCCTGATTATCTGGTGCCGAGGGAAGTGGCACTGTTTGGCCTTTTGCTGTTTATTGATCTTCACACCTGTCAGAGCGACCAAAATTGCATCTCCCTCGGCAGTAGTAGAACTGGAACTATTTCTGACAGCAGGATAGCAGATTAGCCATGTTTTCGTTATGAGTTTGATACAGAGCACTGCCCAGAGTGGTATAATTTCTATTCCGTGTTGGACACGGCTATCAAGCATGCTTGTAATTATTGGCCACATGCCAGCTTAACAAGATGGGACCACTTGCCAGTTTAATAAGCCATGTCCAATGTTGTCAGCTAATACCATATATTTCTACAACCTTTTTTTAAAAAGTTTATTTAATGTTTTAATTTTGTTTTTAATTTCTTTCTTACACATTTTTACAGGTTTTAGTTTTTCTTTATATCTGCATAGGGTACATGTCTTTGTAAGAATTTATCTTGATTTTAATGTCCTATTAATTTTTATTAAACATTTTTTAATAATATAAACATGCTTAATGATTATTACATTAAATTTTTAAAATGGTAATATTAATTAGTAACAGAACTTTTGGTGAAAAATCCATTGTGTTCTCTGAATTACTTGAATATTATACATATAGCTATGATAAATATAATAAATGGGCAATTTGATTCCATTAATCACTGTATGTACATATAGTGCTTTGATTTTCCAACTTCTCGGTGGTTTTACATGTAACTACATTTATTCAAGTCGAAACACTCGACTGAGCCGCATTTATTTGTATTGATTTTTGTTGTGCTCGTAATCTGCTTGCAACACATTCATGATGAATGAGCTGTACGTAGCTATTGCTCGGGATGTCAAAGTAACCATTGAAGTTAAAATTAGCCACGACAAACTAGTCAATGAAACACACACAAGTAGTCGGGGCCAGATCACTGAATGAAAAACACACATATCAAACAGTCAGGACAAACGAGTGAATGAAACCCACACAAAGGGTGTGATGGACTAGGGAATGAAAAACACATAAATGATCTTTGTATGTGTACATGTATTTCAAGAGAGAATTCATAGTACACTAGATAAACTTTTGATAGCTGCTGAATGGCCAATTAAATGTGTGTTAGAGAAACTAAGATAATTCAATACTGGTAATATGAGGGGTTTTTTTTAGTTAAATATATACTAACACACAATGTTTTTTATTTGCTGGCCTCTATGGTATAGTGGTTAAGCCATCAGAGCAGAGTGAGTCTGACAGAATGGGTGGTGGGTGGGTGTGTGTGTGTGAGCGTGTATGTGTGAGAGAGAGAAAGACAGATAGAGAGTGTGAGAGAGAGAGTGCATGTGTGAGAGAGAGAGAGAGGGAGTGCATATGTGTGAGAGAAAGAGAGGGTGTGTTTATGTGTGAGAGAGAGTTAGAGAGTGAGTGAGTGAGTGAGTGAGTGAGTGAGTGAGTGAGTGAGTGAGTGAGTGAGTGAGAGAGAGTATGTGTATGAGGCCACTACATCGACTTCTCTCTCACTAACAAGAATATAACATCATCCCATGGATCCAGACGTAGCAACGGGAGTTTGTTCATATCTCAATTAATGTAAAACTTACACATCAGGGAACGTCATACCTGATCACATCATTTTATATTTGTAATTTGTCTTACTGAGCGTTATTGTTTTAACAAACAAAAAATTCAAAATAAAATATGAACTTTTAACGCTATTATTAGTAAGCATGTTTCAAATTTAATTACAAGTATTGTCTGTTATTTCTTTTACGTTCATCTGGGTATGAACCAAAAAAAATATCACACGCAAAGTTAATATGTGATAACGGCTTCGCTGATTCACACAGTTTGCAGATTTTTGTTCATATCCCGATAACGTAAAAGAAATAACAGACAATCCTTAAAAATCGAACTGAAATGAATATCTACAAAATTAATGTAGGTACATGTAGGTTAAAGCAGAAATGTATTACTTGTTAAATACATGTACATAATTAGAAATTAACTGACATTTATATGTACATGTATTTGTTAAATTAGCATGAATTTGTTTCTGGTTCTATTTTGTTTCAGCTGTGTATACATTTGGTACCCAAAGACACCCTAAATTCTTAATTCAATATTTTGTTGACGTTACACTTTTGTTGAATGGCCCACATTCAATCTAATTAAAATTAGCTCCACTATTACATGTGGATCTAACACCAGCCAGTTGGAGCTCATGTCCACCAATCAAAACCTTACTTGCAGAATCATGCCAGTGATTTAAAAATAATTTGAAAACATTCCGAATTATCCTGAAGGTATACGACATGTTTCGTGTGAATTACGAATGCCTTAAAACATGTTTTATTTTATAAAATAAATAATTTGTAATGTAAAACTGAAGACTGATTTAGTTGGGGTTTTTTATAAATAAATAAATAATTTTTAATATAAAATTGAAGACTGATAACCTATCCCGTACGTATTGGTATGGTTCGCTGTACTGCGGCCACTAAAATAGACTCGCCCGATATTTTTAGAATTTGTATGCTCCCAAATAACGTTATAAAAGGCGATGTGTGATTGGTCAATATTTAAATGATTATTTACTGACGAAATGTTACCTGGACATTGGAGACTACGCAGTGTTGTTAGCAATCCGATTAAAATTAGTTCTACTGGTCTAAATAAGGCATTCGTAATTCACATGAAATATATCGTATAGCCTGAGGATAATTCGGAATATTTTCAAATTATTTTCAAATCACTGGCATGATTCTGCAAGTAAGGTTTTGATTGGTGGACATGAGCTCCAACTGGCTGGTGTTAGATCCACATGTAATAGTGGAGCTAATTTTAATTAGATTGGCCCACATTGTGAATAATGAAGAGGGTCTTGAATAAAGCCAATTATTTGTGATTTAATGCTAGTAGGTGCTCGGTTATCATCACAGAACCAACTCCCACTCAGAGTGAACAACATACTAGAGAGGGGTAGGGTCCACCGACTTCTCTCACTAACATCTCACCCAGAGTGAGGTTGAACAGCATACTAGAAAGGGGTAGGGTCCACCGACTTCTCTCACTAACATCTCACCCAGAGTGAGGTTGAACAGCATACTAGAGAGGGGTAGGGTCCACCGACTTCTCTCACTAACATCTCATCCAGTCAAGTTGAACAGCATACTAGAAAGGGGTAGGGTCCACTGACTTCTCTCACTAACACCTCACCCAGAGTGAGGTTGAACAGCATACTAGAGAGGGATAAGGTCTGCCAACTTCTCTCACTAACACCTCACCCAGAGTGAGGTTGAACAGCATACTAGAGAGAGGTAGGGTCCACCGACTTCTCTCACTAACACCTCACCCAGATTGAGGTTGAATAGCATACTAGAGAGGGGTAGGGTCCACCGACTTCTCTCACTAACACCTCGCCCAGAGTGAGGTTGAACAGCATACTAGAGAGGGGTAGGGTCCACCGACTTCTCTCACTAACACCTCACCCAGAGTGAGGTTGAACAGCATACTAGAGAGGGATAAGGTCTGCCAACTTCTCTCACTAACACCTCACCCAGAGTGAGGTTGAACAGCATACTAGAGAGAGGTAGGGTCCACCGACTTCTCTCACTAACACCTCACCCAGATTGAGGTTGAACAGCATACTAGAGAGGGGTAGGGTCCACCGACTTCTCTCACTAACACCTCGCCCAGAGTGAGGTTGAACAGCATACTAGAGAGAGGTAGGGTCCACCGACTTCTCTCACTAACACCTCACCCAGATTGAGGTTGAACAGCATACTAGAGAGGGGTAGGGTCCACCGACTTCTCTCACTAACACCTTGCCCAGAGTGAGGTTGAACAGCATACTAGAGAGGGGTAGGGTCCACCGACTTCTCTCACTAACATCTCACCCAGAGTGAGGTTGAACAGCATACTAGAGAGGGGTAGGGTCTACTGAATTTTCTCACTAACAACTCACCCAGAGTCAGATTGAACAGCACACTAGAGAGGGGTAGGGTCTACTGAATTTTCTCACTAACAACAAACAATTAACCCATATCCTGGACAGGTGAAATCCAAAATATGAAGAATATAAAAATACTACTGCAGTGTCTCAAGGCTTCTAGAATTTTTATAAAATCCACTAGCCATGGGATCAGTGATTTAACAAAATTTACTATCCACGATTACAAATTCACTAGCCCTACTTTACTTTAAGTTAATGTAATTTTACTAATTAATTGTAATAATCAGATATTTCTGAAGAAGGAGAAAGAGCTTAAAACACAAACATTTCGTGGTGGTGGTGGGGGCAGGATATACATATTTACAAAATAGACTTAACGCCAACATTTGACAATTTTGTTTTTCACTAGCCGTTGGGCAATGCAATAGTAGTTATTTACTAGCCCAACATTGAATATCACTAGCCATGAGAGTGGGGCTACCATAATCTGGAAGCCCTGAGTGTGTTGTTATTGCCACATGTATGTAAACTGTTTACTTCAAACATATTACTGATACATGAAGTAGCTAGGTTAGTAAGTTATATTATTAATTTTAAATCTGTTGTACACTGTTTATAGTTATAACAAGAAATAATGCTAAAACATTCATATTTGTTGATCTTTAGACAATATATAAAATGTATCTTAGTGCTTTTTTAATAACTTTTTCATTCTATTGTGGCTCATGAAAAAAATTGAGTAATAAATTTAACAAGAAAAATACAATTTTAGCTATCTATTGAATAACACTACAAGTTATTTTACTAGTAGTTAATATATTTGACTTACATTTATACTTATTTAAAACAAAAGAATTTTTTTTTTTACATTGATTCGTAAATGCAATATGTTTTTTGGCAAAATTTTGTCTGCAGCATGTTAGTGAATCTTAAATGTGTTTATGCATGGCCTTTACTTGTCAGTTGTCTGTCTGTGTGATGCATACATGTCATTATTATATACTTAGAAATGCGTAAATTTAGAATGGCTCCGAGGTCCAAAGAACGATTAATCATCCAGTATGGCGTTAAGGTGATTTGATTAGGTATACCAGATGAGTTTTTCGTTGCCCATCACTATCAGTTAGCTGTGGTATAGAAGTGTTTGAAGTATCTGTATTACCTTGATGGGAGAATTATTATCATCATTACGAGTACTAGATGGTTTTCATGGGAACCACTTAAGGTAGCCTGAGAGTTTTGTAAGTCTGCAATCGACAGCCATATTCACATCTATGAACTTCAGTTTTGGGTGATTTCATCCAGTCATTGGAGTTACATGTTACCATTTGAAGAAAATATGTCTTGAGCGATTTCATCTTAAAGGGACTTAAACCCTAGTTTTTAAACACTACGGCATATTTTTCACTATTAGAGTAGTTTATAATCATTGAAATCAAACATTATTTATATTTTATTGTTTAGATAATCCATTTCCATACAACTGAAGTGTTTCTGGTCATCCTGGTGTTTTGAATACCACAAAATGCATTTTTCTTATTTTTAAAAATGCGTTTTAGTCTACTTTTAAGGGTATTTCAACGTCACAGTCTCTTGTTTCACTCTGTTGTATCCAAATATTTTATAGGTTTGTAAATTAACCAAACTTAGTGTCCATTTTTACGGGTTGAAACTAGGGTCTAGATGAACAATATGCCTTAGTGTTTAAAAACTAGGGTCTGTCCCTTTAATACAATTGTCATCTGAACATTATGAAATTGAAAAAGTTGTCCTTACTATTAATTTATTTTACAAATGTAAAGGGAATAAATTTGTTTGTGAAAATAGAAGCTAGTATTTTACGACTTACAGCAGTAAAGGAATGCTCTCAAATTGTTGTGCAGTATATGTTGT
Organism: Gigantopelta aegis; assembly: GCF_016097555.1. NCBI lineage: Eukaryota > Metazoa > Mollusca > Gastropoda > Neomphalida > Peltospiridae > Gigantopelta > Gigantopelta aegis. The sequence continues at coordinate 44,639,201 of NC_054701.1, forward strand.
ACATGTATGTTATTTATTATTAATAACATACAATTTGTGTTTGTGGCATGCAATTTTACAAGTAATGATACATGTTGTAAGCAGATTGTAATGGAATATTCATTTAACTTGCTTTACATACATCTATAATAATATGTATTCAAAGACTGATTCACAGATATGTAGTACTTCAAATCGAAATACTTTGTTTGACACCCAATAGCCGATATCTATTTTTGTGGTGGGGTGTCGTTAAACATTTATTCTGTTCTATTCAAATCAAAATATACCATTAATATTAGATATATCTATGCATTAGAGACTCATAATAAAATATGGAAAGTTGGCTAATATACCTGTACATGTACCAGTAGATAATAATAGTTTCTGGCATGAGTCCTTTTGTAGATGGTTTTTCTGACACGAGTCTCAAGAAAATCAATCTTTGGAGCGATCTTTAGCGAGCTCCATGGATTGATTTTCTTGAGACGAGTGTCAGAAAAAAAAAACATATACAAAAGGACGAGTGCCAGAAATATTTTCTAGCACAACCTGTCTTATAAATTTTATTATTAATTTAGTCTAACTATACTGTAAGTCTCTTCATTTTATTTTTGTAACGTGACATCACCTCTAAGCTGACACCCATGTTATGTCACGAGTGTGAAAGCATACAGTGGTGTCGAGAAGACCTACTCATATTATGTGACGTCATACACTACTTTGTTTAAAAAATGACGTAATCAACCGGTAGCAACTGCCGTGTACATCCTAATATTAACCAATGAAAAGGGCGGATTAGTGTCTACACACATGTGGTAGACGGTTTTTCTACCACCCCTTTCTAGCACCTTTCTACGACGTCATTGTGCTAGAAAAATTAGTCTCATGTACTAAATTTTACATTTGGGCTATATATAAAAAAAATTAACAATTTGTTCATTTGGATAATAATATGAAAATTAACTGCAGGCATCAGAAAACGTTGGATACATCTTTGAGTGCATCAAATTGTTTGTGATGAAAGGTACATGTACATTTGTAGAAAAATAACTATTGCAGAAAACCTTCTTATTCTAAAAACAGTTTCTTAAAACTTAGCATAGGACAGCTTTTTGTTTTACCTTGCACAAGTACTTGTATGCATGGATCCATAACACCAACTTGTTTGAAGGATAACTAGATGTTGTAATACTTTGATAACTACAGATCGGATGTAGATGTTGTAATATATACTGATGAATGTATCATGATGCAGGTAGGAATTAGTTTTATATATTTATGGCAGTGTCTTCTAATGAACAAACACAGCTTAGTAGTTTTGTCTTGCTAGAATGCTGGTCAAATACTTGTAAATGTTTCTGTGTGAAAAGGAGAGGTAGTAGAGAAAACGTGGGAATGAAACTAATTGTCTTCGTTTGAGATCAATACAGTCTGATGATTTATTCATTGGTTTGTCTGATTGCAGTAAATCTTTCTTGAGGAGTATGTAGTGCATGTTTAATTTCAGTCTTAACCACATTTGTTAACAGCTTTAATAGGTAATACAAATTTATTTGGAAAAGAAAGGAAGAAAAAAAGAAAAAAATCACCAATGCAGGAGACTTACTGTAGATGATGTTGAGTTTAGTAGTACAGTCTGTATTAAATGTCTTGATGTGGGTGTAACAGGCTTCATACTTGACTATGTGCAGCCAATATTAAAATACATTGACAGAGTTTCTGCCAGAGGGTACAAAGGGTAATATTACAAACCTTAAAAATCTTGGAAATTAATTGATACCTTTTTATATTTTTAGAAAGAGAACTGCTGTTTAAAATTGTCAAAGTACGTGAAATACACTATCCGATTTCAAAAGATTTCAAATCATAATCACCTGGATTTGGCATTTAATGTATAATCTGCTTTGTTTTTATTACATACCCACAGATTATTCTCTGGCAGAAAGCCTGAGTGGACTTTGAATCAAAATACTTTTAGGTTTAGTAAGAACATCTTGTAAACCAGAGCAGTTAGTAGTTCTTAAAGTTTTGTTCTACATTAGAACAACAAAATAATGAATAAAGAAGTATGCATGGAATGCGTGTTTAATTTCTGTCTTAACCTCATTCATATGTTGGTAGTCGTTCAATAAGTTATACAGATTTATTTTGAAAAAAAAGAAGAAAAGATGAAGACTTCCTGTAGTAAAGTAAAACAGTATACATGTATTCAACATCCATCTGGTTTAAAGTCTTCATTAAGTGCTTTTAATTTGTACTCTTCAATTTTTTTTTCCATGTTCAAATTAGAATTGTTTGTTTTTGGGTGGTTGGGGGGGGGGGGGGGGTTCCAACCCATTATAAGTCATGGAAGTCAAAAGAGATAAACGAAGGCATTGTTTCACCAGCAATAATGATGGCATCAATCTTTTCATTTATGTCTGTTTCAAGCTGTGGTTTTCATCTTTATTTCTCAGAAACTATCAGTATAATTGCTTCATCAACCAAACTTCATACACCCATCGTAATTGAAGGAACATAACTGTAGTCATTTGTACTTTATACTTATCAAGGGTCAAGGTCATGTGACATGTTGCACCATGGTGCATTTGTTCATTGTAGTTTAAAGTGAAAGCTGTTGTCATTTGTTCTGAAATTACATGTAGATTACTAGATTGCATGAGTATACATGTATGCATGCAATCTGTAGTAGCCCCGTTTTGACTTACCAAAACCAAACTGAAAAGCATGCAGGAATCTTTATCCACTGTTTGGCAGCACATCTCCCATCATGATCCTGAAGACCAATCAATTTGCAGGGACGGACGAGTCTCGTGTAGCAGAAAACGTCTCAGTGTTGCCGGTCTTGCACCAGAAACACCTCAGGTATATGTACAGACTTCTCATCTCAAACCAGCTGTAGACCAAAACTCAGCTTTAGACCAAACGTTTTTAAGTGACTCCGTTATTCTTAAAATTCTAAATACGTTCCCTTTAGTGAGCTAAGTGGTCTAATTCTATCGTGAGTACATTTTGTGTTATCTCTTTGAGTTTGAGTTCTTGGTGTTTAAATAAAAACAATTAAAGAAATTTTATATACGGGATACATTATAGTTCTGTCCAACAAAATTCAATATACAGATATAGCTTTGGTTGCTGAACAGTGGTATTTTTGCACCTGATATATTGGACCAACACATTAATATAATAATCTATCTTCTCATCACTTTGAATTTATTACTCCTGTTGATTCTAGAAAGAAAAAATGTTTTCCTCCTGTTGATTCTAGAAAGAAAAAATGTTTTCCTTGTAAACTTTATAGCATTTTTCATAACAGTCTTTGTCTTGAGAGTGCATATACAAAATCCTTAACTTCTTGAAAATAATAATAATAGTTTTACAAAGATTCACTGTGTTGTCACATCCAATGAATTTGCACGAATTACCTCCCCCAGATAATGGAGGATTGTACTTTTTTCCCTTAAATATTGAATGAATGGCAACAGTTTGCATACAGTTTATTAAAGGAACTGACCTTAGTTATTAGGAAGGATAAAATATGTTTGACTGTTGTTTTGGGGTTTCTTATTGTTAAATTGTGCATTGCTGACAACTTCTTCCTTAAATAATGTTGGCAAATGTAGTTCCTACTTATGTTAATATTTGCAGTAGCTCAAGAAATTTGCTGACATTTTGTCTTTTAACATTTCATGGTCTGATTGTGTCTAATGTTAATAGGATATTTATTAATAGCCCACTTTCAGCATATACATGTATGGTCAGTGGTTCTTTTTTATCGAATTTTAAATAATGGTTAATGAACTTGTATTATTCATAATAATTGTCTGTCATTAACTTGGGGAAGTCTTTTGATTATGGGTGTTTCTTTTATATACCAGATGTTTCATTTAAAAGAAATAATAGCGAGCATCAAGAAATAATGCAAACGTTGTAGCCTGTTGAAATTTCATTCATAGTTCACCATTATTAACTACTCAGTAATTGTTAATAGTATTATACATGTACTGATGATGTAGTCTTGTGTATTTGTAATCCTACAATTCAGTTTTCCTCACTTAACAACTGGGGTAAAGTAATTATTTTATATGTATATTTGTTATTCAATGGAATGTATTTCCTTCTTTGCCTGTTATTTTATTTTATTTTTATTTTTATTTTTTTCGTGTTCTCTATTCAGTTATGGTGCCTTCTTCACTTATGCTGCATCAGAATTGTTATTATTATAATAATGTATTTTATGCAACTATTTATGATAATTTATGCTTACATGTACACATGTAATGTGCATGGTACCACGTATATATCCAGGAATTTAATTACGGATGTGTTTATTGCCATCGGAATACATTTACAGTGTATCGTGACAATAGTAACATTTTATGGTTTATTGTATAAAAAGATTGTAATAACCAGGTACTTCACATGGGAAACATGCATGTCATATTGCACACACAGATCTTCCATGAGACACCAGGAACAACAAAAAACACAGGTCAAGTCAGGAGGCAAAGCAGAAAACGTCCCAATCACAATTCCTACATGTAGTCACACAAGGGTAGCAATTGGATCACTATGAATGTAGTGTTTCCATTTGTCGTTGTTTAAATTGCATACATGCACGATTATTCTCCAGACTATTTAATACATGTATCATTGTTATCGGACTTTTTATTTTCGGGCACATCTGAAACGTGTGTGCGTGGTGTGTGTGGGTTGGTGGGTTGGTTGGTTGTACTCCTTACTTTCCAGTTGTGATAACATGCAAATTTATCCATTACTTACAATTGTACATGTACCTCTTAACTCATACTCTTGTTACAATTTTTTTAATGTACATTTAACAATAATATGTTGACACAATTCACAATATGATAATGCAATATTAAAATTGCAATACATGTACATATGTTAAAACGAAATAAAACCAAAACACCTATATTTTATTTTTTTATTTTTTTATTTTTTACACAACAGGTGAAACCAGTGCGAGTAGTACATCTAGTTTAGTGAATATAGCCAGCCCCCCTGTACATTGTTCTCCCTACGACATTAGAAACTCTCCTCTTCACAAACATGCTGCATGTGGACAAGTAGACTCTCTCAGGACTCTCATACTAGACTGTGATGCTGATGTTAATCTTCCTGTAAAGAACGGCACCACACCTGTCCATTCGGCTGTCGAGTTTGGACAAGTTGGTAAGTGGCTTAAAGGTAGTATTAAAGGGACATTCCTGAGTTTGCTGCAATTTTTAAGATGTTATTGACTAACAGAGACTTTTTAATGATTGTAATTACATATCAAATTTATTTTGCTGCATAAACTATTAGTAAATGTAGCTGTATATTAAAAGTTTTTCTGATCGTTGTAATATTTGTACTATGTTAAATTTCATTTTATTTCCTAAAAAAAAAAAAAAAATCATACATACAAAATTATTTGAAGACAAAATCCAGTTTGGGCATGTTACAAATATTAAGATGACCAGAAACGCATAGAATGTACCGACACTGATATTCTAACCAAGAAAATATATTTAATATGTAAGTTTTATCGTAGAAATATTTTATTAGTCGGAAACATCTTACAATGCAGCAAACTCAGGAATGTCCCTTTAAGTACTTTGTGTTAGCATTTGGTGATTTACATAGTAAGCTTAAGGCCCAAAACACATTATAGCTGAGTTTGTTTCTAGGTCTGGGTCTTGTGAGTGGTACCAGTAAAAAAAAAACAATGAATAAAAACTTTGGATCGTATGTGACAAAACACACTGTGCCTTTACTGATGCAAACAAGAGGTTTGGCAGAAGACAATAGAGAACATCTGCTATATACTTGAATAGCGCCATATTCAGCTTTGGTGTGTTTTGGGCCTTGCTTTAAGAACCAGTCACTGGTTTTAGTTCTAAACTTGTGGCCTCTGTCATCCATTTCTTATAGTGAAAGTTGAGACAGTCCAGAAATATTTTGGTCGTAATACATGTATTATGATATTCATAAAATGTACGTGCATGCTATGTGGTTTTGTGTAGCAAATGATGCTGAGGGGTTATTACTAATAAGTAAAGTTTTATTTTGACCTAGGATGAAAGTGGACTAATTTAATTCATTTCAACTGTACAAAAAAAACGTATCTGTAGATTATGCATAGTTGTTTTTCCACCTGTTTTACTGTATATCGTTGTGTATTAGCCGACTCTGTGGATAAGCCAACCCCTTAGTTTTTCCCTCAATATCTGGTACAACATGGTTGGTATGATGTATAAGGATTATAAAGATATATCCAAATGAGATATTGTCGATCTCGGGCAACAGTTAATCGCAGCAATTATGGTGAACCGATCAAAGTACAATGTACAAAAACTATTTTAATAAAAATGTTAGAATAGCTGAAAAAGAATAAAGCTTTATTTTTTAAAATCCCCTAATGTGGTATAACATTATTCTGTTCTTTTATTTCTCGATTGAATCGATCGCATGGACATCACTAGCTGATAAATGTAGTTTCACTTTTATATGGCGGTGTAAATATTAGTTAACACCCATGACAGATAATTGCAATAATGAACACAACCTATTCCTTTATTTTTATAAGTTGTGATATCTTTAATAAAACATATTTTTTAATAATGTATTAAGAATTGCAGAATCAACAATGATGATAAGTAAAAATCATCAGTTCTGACAAATTAAATCTGCAGTTTTAAAATATCAGTGGTCATAAAAATACTTAATGACTGTTTCGATCATGTGACACATTTGGTGCCAAATACTGTTGCTACTTGTTAGTGGCTTTTATCGGAAATTGTCGACACAATAAAAATAAAGAAAATATGATTTCATTTCTCAAATAAAATATAACTTTTATTCTGTGTATCAAACAATCAAATGGACACTTGTATGAGACTTAATACAGGCTGTTAAAAATACTGATTAAATAACGCAACAGTAAGGTTTTGAAGCCGAAATTGACCGACGCGTTTTCGTTAGTATTGTATTTCCATACACGCTGATATTTTTTGTATTTTCTTAGACATTTTTTGTTGACTCCGTGTATTGGCCGACACCTCTTCTCATGATGGTATTTAGAGGCTTGAAAATACGGTACACGGTAAAAAAAAATTAAAAAATCATAGTAGTTTTAATTATATTATGTTTTGGCAATTAAATTTTGAAGAAAAAAAAATTATGTGCTGCTTTGATTGTCATAAAAATTATTTTTACATCGTGATGGTGATGTTAACTATTGTTTTGATCCATTGCAGGTTGTCTTCAGTTTCTCCTCGAGAATGGAGGTAATGTAAATGCTCAGCGAGACAACCTGTACAGTCCTCTTCATATAGCTGCAGAAGTGGGACACATTGGGTAAATATCTCTGTTTTGATGCACTTTGTAATACTCGTAAATAGACTTGTCTTGAGTTTGCTACCATTGTAAACATGTTTCCAAGTAATAGAGCCTTTTTTAACAAATACAATAGCATAATAAATACATTTTCTAGTATAGAATATTATGGTTCATATGTTCAGTAGGTTTCTGGTAATTCTGGTGTTTATTGTAGCCCAAGGTGGATTTTATAACCCACCCACCCCCACCCCCCCAAAAACAATCCACATAAATAACCTATTTTTATTTGTTTGTTTCAAAATTGTTCCTAACATATTTTATGATCAAAATGTTCTTAGAGTAATGAATTCATTTGTAATAAAAGTAATTCCTGAATAATTAACAGTTATTTTCATCAATGGGCGGAATGTAGCCCAGTGATAAAGCACTCATTTGATGCGCAGTTGGTTTAGGATCAATCCCTGTCCGTGAGCCCATTTGGCTATTTTTCATTCTAGCCAGTTCACTGCGACTAGTATATCAAAGGCCATGGTATGTGCTATCCTTTCTGAAATGGTGCACATAAAAGATCCATTACTACTAATGCAAAAATTTAGCAGGTTTCCTCACTAAGCCTACATGTCAAAATTACCAAATGTTTGACTTCCAATAGTCAATGATTAATAAATCAATGTGTTCTAGTGGTGTCGTTAAAAAAAACACTTAACTTTTATTTTCTTCAACGTTTAAAAACTTGGCATAATATTTAAATGTTTCAGATCTTCATATTAACAATAAAAAAAAATTGAATTTTTTTTTATTTATATAATATTTTTTAAAGATTTCTAAAATGTATTTTCCTGTCTGTTTTTGATTCCAGTTGTTTGCAGCTGCTGCTAATAAAAGGTGCTGATGTGAATTTGACAAATCACTTGAATGAAACGCCATTACACGTGGCAGCCGTCAGAGGTAGACACGGATGTTGCCATCTCCTCATTGAACATGGGAGCCATCCTCTCCTGATGAACACGGTGATTTGTCTAATACATTGATTTCATAACTTACTTTTTTTCATTTACCATAGTTTGACACCTAATAGCTGATGTATTTTTTGTGCTGTGGTGTCGTTCAACATTTGTTCATTCATTCATTAAAATAAATGGATTTTTACACATTCCATGCTTATAACACTTTAGAGACTTAAGGGTTTCTGCAAGAGGGTAAAACAGGTGTGGAGCCATACCCAAAAATATTTGCAGAATTTTTTTTTTTTAAGTTAATCTTTTGACAAAGTTATTTTCTCTTATTACTGTATGATTTTCTTAACCCTACATTTAACCCATTTTCTTTCTGGGGGAGGCCCCCCATACCCCATGTTGACTGGTTGCATTCAATTCCATAGCGTCGTACCCAAAAATATATTTCTGGCAGAAACACTCAGAATGTAGACAAAACTAATGATATGACATGCATACAGTTTGGCATTGTCTTGGTGCATACAATTTGGCATTGTCTTAGAGTCTTGGACACTTTAGAGTCTTGAGTCTAGACTCTTAAAAAGTTTTATAAGCACAGGGACAGAAATTATATTAAGGATGAGTGGGAGACTCCTCTCTCTAAAACAAACCCCCAAAATAAGGCAATGTACATATGATACATACATTGGATCTGTTTTAATGCAAATTATGCCAGTTTTTATATTAAATAGCACTTAAGACTTGTTATAGCATGTAGTTAATTGTATCTCATATTTATATGATAGAAGTCAACGAAAGAGAAAAGATGTTGAATAGGTGCCCATTGAAACAAGTAGTTCAGAAGGTGGCTACTTTAAACTGTGTATACAATTTTAGTTAGAAACGTGTTTATCTTAGCACTCATTCCTGAATGTGAAACAGGTAACCAACACAAGGTCATGTAGAACAGTAATATACAAGAAAATGGTTTCAAATAAATAGTTGCAAAGTACAATTGTAAAGCCTTGATCAGAGGTTGCTGGGAGTGCAAACTCTCCCCGCCCCCAATCCAACTCTTGAAAGTGACTTAAAAACTTGGCATTTAAAGAATGAACTTGCTTCTTTTAGTGAGAGAGATGGGTGCTTCTTGGAAATCGTGGCAATGTTTGGCACAAAGGACAATTATAAAATAAATTGTAGATGTTTATCATTTGAATAAGATTTCAAAATGGGGGTTTGGGGTGTAATTTTATTATATTTTTTTAGAACCCTGGAAATACTACACATCAAGCATCATATATGTTTGAAGGACAGAGAAAGGGGGGCAGGGGGTGCAATAAAAAAATTAAAAATTAAAAGTGACAGGCCTTTATCCTCAGTGTGGACAGGGATACAAGTATACTTTGAAATATGGTAGGTACTCTTTTTTTTTTTTTTTCAGAATTTGCATGCGTTTTCTAGCAAAATCCTTCATCAGGTTCTATATTGGTTACCAGCTTTAAAAAGTTATCTTTGATATTGAATATGTGTGTTTACTTTTTTTTAATCTACGTTTCAGTCAGGTCACACTCCCTTACACTGCAGTGTTCTACGTGGACATGCCAACATCCTAGAACTTCTGTTAAACCACATTTCTCACCACCGGATCGATGACAACGATTATCATGCACATCTCCAGCAAGCCATCGTGTCTGTTGACAAAGATGGCTGGTCCATCGTACACATGGCGGCTTCGTTGGGAAATGAGGTACATACATGTGACAGGCTTATGTTTTATCTTGCAGTCGCACTATATATTGGCAAAATCTGATGACAAGCTCATATTTGTATCGTGAAGTAATCAATAGTTGTGCACATCAATTGTAGCACATGTCACATGTCACACGTTTTCTAAATCTAGCAAGCACATTTGAACTAGTGACATCACATTTGTCGACAGATGAAAAACTAATTACACTTCTGGTCCCTTTACAGGACTTGAAGTGGCCTCATTATACGAAATAGAGGGTTCAGAGACAGGAATTACCTACATGTAGTACAGAGTGCTCAACTGTTTGTTACGTTGCACGCAGTATGCCAGAAATGGGATGTCTAAAAACTTCTTTTGGCAAATGAATTCGGCAGTAGATATTAACAAATAGAGTGTTATGTACAGTAGTGAACCAGTGCATTAAATCATCTTCTTTTTTTTTTTGGTTACATGCCTTTACTTTACAGTTTGTCATGTATACTACTATTGATAACTCCAGGGCCCCTATTTTCCCTATATAGCACACGTCATAGTGATGTCATAGCCTACGATGGTTTTACGATTTCATAGCGCTAAGATAGCTTCGAAAATAGGGGCCCAGGATAATAGTCTTTATGGCACATTCCTTAAATCTGTTGGTAAATGAAACATAAATTTGTCTGTCACTACAACATCTTTGCAAAATTTAAGTATTATCATTATTATGATTTTAAAATTTGTAAAAAGCTAAAAACTTTTAAGCAGCCTTTTATATGATTTATTTTCATCCAGCAAAACCGCTCATTGTCCTGATCAGTAATATAGAACAGTGGGAAACAGCTGAATAATTAACCTTTTTCTCACAACCAGGGCTAGCTCTGGCACTCGCCAAATTCGCCAGTTACGAAATTTCAAAAACAATTTGCAAATTTTATTTGAATTTGGTAAAGTAATTTCATGTAATAATTTATATTTTGTTACAAAATAACTGGGTTTCTGCTATTTTTAAAATTTAATTGATGATTTGGCGAAATTTTCTGCTGACCTAGAGGTAGCCCTGGCAACATGCTTAAGTTGCAGAATAAATGTGGGTTACGGGCTCTAGATATTGGTTATATATTATGTTCGGGTTGAATGGTGTAGGCTTTCTGATAGAAAATAATTTGAAGGTACGCAATAAAAACAGAACAGATCATACGTGCCCCTACAGGGTGGTTATGGGTTTGACATTTGTTTTAATTGGACACCGCATTCCATGTACTTTGACAAATTTTAAATAGCTTTTTTCTAATTATAATCTATCTTTAAAAAGTTTTTTTTAAATGTTTCCATTAATTTCCAAGATTTTAGGGTACATAATTTTACCCTTCGTACCTTCTGGCAAAAAACTTATATTGTCTATTTTCACTGCCATGTCTGGTACTTCATTTTGAAATGAAAAGCAAAATATTTTATTTTTGTTACATTTTACGGGGTTTTTTTTCTCTTTTCTTTTTTTAAATATCATTAAATCTCTGTTGTATGGGGATTTCACTGCAGTTATCATGTTTGTTTTCAGGCATGTTTGAAAATTCTGCTGGAAATGGCCCCTGTGGATCTAGACATTAAAGACAATCTTGGTAGATCTGCGTATGTTGTTGCCTCAAAGAGATGTAGAGACTTCTTGAATGAAATAGGTATGTGACTTTTTGTGTGCTTTTTATGCATTCATACTTGTTAATGTAATTTATGTGACCACGTCTACAAAACAAACGCAGATGTGGCTTGACATTATTATTCACAGAAGAACACAAACAAGCACAGATGTGGTTTGACAATATTCATAAAAAGCTTTGTTTAAAATGACAGCAGCTGGTACATATACAGGCACCGGTTTGTTGGGAGTGCATGAATTAACATTATGCCAGTATGAAAAGTACCTCACCTATTAGGTCTAAAACAAAGGTAAATGAATGAATGATCAGCATAAAAAAAAAAAAAAATTAAAGTTAAAACAGTGTAAAGAGCTGTGCAAAAAGTATGAATATCACAGGTAGGTGTTGAAAATGCTGTCAACATATAAGTATTGGATATATTAAATCATTAGCAAATCATATTTCTGTTAATTGTGTGATTGCTATTTTAATTATATTTTAATTGCACAAAATATTTTCATAAACCTCTGTACATTCTTATTTTTCGTTCCAGCCAATGCGCTGGTATATCAAAGGCTGTGGTATGTGCTACCTTTTCTGTGGGATTGTGCATATAAAAGATCCCTTGCTACTAATGTCAAAATGTAGTGGGTTTCCTCTCTAAGATTATATGTCACAATTACCAAATGTTTGACATCCAATAGCTGATGATTAATAAATCAATGTGCTCTAGTGGTGTCGTTAAACAAAATAAACTTTTAACTTGATATTCCTACTCTCATAATTAGCACATGTTCAAGATTCCAGTTGTCATTTATAACTGAGTTAAATAAGTGGATAAGATATTCTTATAACCAAGTTAACTTCAACTTTGTAAAGTAAAGTTTGTTTTATTTAACGACGCCGCTAGAGCACATTGATTTTTTATCTTATCATCGGCTATTGGACGTCAAACATATGGTCATTCTGACACTGTTTTTAGAGGAAACCCGCTGTCGCCACATAGGCTACTCTTTTTACGACAGGCAGCAAGGGATCTTTTATTTGCGCTTCCCACAGGCAGGATAGCACAAACCATGGCCTTTGTTGAACCAGTTATGGATCACTGGTCGGTGCAAGTGGTTTACACCTACCCATTGAGCCTTGCGGAGCACTCACTCAGGGTTTGGAGTCGGTATCTCGATTAAAAATCCCATGCCTCGACTGGGATCCGAACCCAGTACCTACCAGCCTGTAGACCGATGGCCTGCCACGACGCCACCGAGGCCTTCAACTTTGTAATACATGTACTTGGGTTTTTATAAAACTATTTATCTGTTTTATGATTAACGTTACATATTTCAGGTCACAAAAACAGTCAGCATGTCCAAGTGTGTGTTGAGCTGGATATCCCGTTTGATAAGAACATTGTTCATAAAAGTTACGTTATTGGCACTGTCGAGGTGTCCCAGCAGTTGATGTGGCACCCTCTGGAGGATCGCCTGCAGTGTCTGTTGTGCGATTATTTTGTGGGTCTCGACCATGGACTGAGGACACGAAAAATCTCTCGATTAGAGCCAGAAACACACCACCACGACTTGCACAGCACCTTGGGCTTGACAACCGTCAGTATTAAACAGTTTCAAATCAGTACGTCGATTTTGTATTGCTCATTAATATTAATGATTGTGACGTTTCTATAGGTGACATAGATGTAAAAATGTAGAAAATAAGCAGAAATCAGTTGGTTAATAATTCCCTACAACTGTCTCAAAATAAGAAATGTACTGAGGCCCTTTCAGGTAGTACTAAACCAAATAACTTCTGGCTATGTCAAAGTTTGAGTTGCAGCGAACATTTAATAGAGCAGTTAATGCCACAAGTCCTGTGATTGGTGATGAATGTGAGTGTTTCATCAGGGCAAAAAATGTATGCAATTTTATTTCATCTAGTACCACTGTGTCAAATAACCTTGTCCTTGAAACCTGTATTGGGTACCTGTAAAAAAAAAAAGTACTCGAATGCGGAACTAGGGTAGTCATAGACACAACTGTTATCTCTGAAGTGAGCAGCTTGACCCCCAATTTTTTCTGATTCATTTTAAGGGTGAGGGGTGGTAGTATTTATATCTGTAGTGTATATGTCGATTGATATGCTGCAGGTAGGAGTTTTAGCCACATATGTTACTATTGTCCTCTATGGGATTTGATTTGCTGGTATACACCCTTCAGCAATATGTAATGTAAAAATTTGACACTTGTTAACGCCCAACCCCCTGTAACATCATTTAAGACCAAGATAATTTTCCCATCTACAATTATGTAATACCCTTGTCAACAAGCCTCCCTCTTTTCACTCTCATTGTCACATAATTTGACTGACATTATTGGATTTTATGTTGTATTTTTGTTTTTGTTTCTTTGATAATTAATACAAGATTTACAAAAATTATCTGTAACAAAACAAATCGACTCTGACTGGCTTCGTAGTTTGTAAATAAAAAAACAAGCACCCCTTCCTCCCCTTTCCAATTAAATGTTATACTGCATCCCATGACCGTCCTTCCTCTAGTGTATTACATAGTGGCTAAACAGGTTGTACGATAATGTACAGGCAGAATGTGTTATTTACGGCGGGGAATATGTGTTATGACGTCGGCTTCAGGAGGACTTGTGACGTCAAACGGGATGGCGTCAGTAACTTTTGGGGTTGATGGTTTGGAAAGTAACTAGAAAACATCTCTTCTTACCGGCAGGGCCGTGAATCAATTCATATAAATGTAAGCATTGATTTTATTAAAAAAATAGTACATTGTCCCGGCTTGACTTGAGGAAATTATTATCATTTACAATTTAGGCCTACAGTGGTTTATTTTTATTTCACCGTAGACTACGTTTTTATACTAGTCTACGAGTTACTTTATAATTCTGCTGTAGAGATATTAATCATAACCAATAAATGTAATTTAATTATAAATACTGAGTGTGTTATCCTATTCACTCAGAATTATTGGTAAATTGTGCTGGTGGTGGTGAGAGAAACCCACAACACTACCTGCAGATATTTATAACCTCCCTCATACCCCCCCTAAACCGTCACACAGGTCTTTGTGGGAACATTTCCATTATTTTACTGTTTGGAGTTTTTTCAGTTATCTTTGGGGATTCAATCCTCAGATTCCACTTACTGTTGCTATAGTAGAATGCATATTGGGTGCAGTAGAACTAATATAATCATTGTAGTACATTAAGTGAATTTTGTTCTTACACAAATTCTTCTACATACACCCTGTTTTCAATGTTGTTGTGGTATCCTATTTAAAGTATTGTTTGTTCTGTTGCTACATATTACTTATGTGAAATGTTTATCTCTACTTATAGGTTATTTTGTTTGGAATCCAGGAGCTGTATCGGACAAACTACCTTATGATATCTTGTGCAATAATGATGTCAAGAAAATCAGTATTTTTCTCGAAAGTAAGTAATAGAGGACATCAAAAGGCGGCTTTTCATAGTTTTGAACTATTTGTAATTCCTTGCCTCAGTCATGCAGTATTTTTTGTCCAGAGTAAGATCATTTAAATATTATTACCAATACTAACATACCCTGGTGTAATTCTGCCTGTAGTCATGTGTGTTGTTGCCTGTCCTCTGGTATAAACAAGATCAAAATAGTTACTCCTACTTTTATTTTCATACCGACGCTAAATGTTCCAAACTTTCATTCTAGATCAGGGGTGGGAATTCGCCTCGGATCAGCTGTTTTCCTCTCATGCGTTTCCTCGCATTTTAATCGTCCTTTCCTCCAAAATGTGTCAGATGGCATAGATTTTAAACTAGGAATTTAAGAATTTCCGGGACCCCTCTAGATTTCCTCTTTTTTACAGTTCACCAATTCCCACCCCTGCTAGATAATATTTCAGTACATAAAATAGACAGCAGATGGGCTAAATTTGTACAAATTAAGTCACTATTCAAGGAAATATATTGTCATGATTGTGATATGAATTTCCATTGGTCAGAGGCCTTATCGATGGCAGTTGTTTGCTGTGAATAGTAATTATTACTGTCAGTTGAAAGTATAATTTTTGTTTTTGTGTTTATTTGTTGCAAAAGTTACTGGTTTAAATTTGTCAAAGGCAGGCTGTAAATTGCCATAGATAAGCATTTGTGCCTCTAGCAAAAACCTTTCAAAATTGCTGTAGGTCACAAATTCTTTAGTTGGGGCCCTGCATACCATACAGTGTTATAACAAACTGCAACTGATTTCGTAAATGTCTTACCATTGTTTCAGATTCGACTAATGGTTGTGAGACTCTGGCGTTTGACATGCTATATCCAGTACAAACCTTACAGAATTACCTCAGACTGGTAAGTCCAGGCAGAATTGTACCACTGACTGATGAAATGAATTAACAGTTGGGGACAGAAATGTTTTATTTAACTACGCACTCAACACATTTTATTTACAGTTATATGGCGTCAGACAAATGGTTATGGAGACACAGTTATTGAGAGAGGAAGCCTGCTGTCGCCACTTCATGGGCTACTCTTTTTGATTAGCAGCAAGGGATCTTTTATATGCACCATCCCACAGACAGGATAGTACATACCACAGCCTTTGTTACACCAGTTGTGGAGCACTGGCTTGAACGAGAAATAGACCAATGTGTCCACCGACGGGAATCGATCCTAGATCGACCATGCATCAAGCGAATGCTTTAACACTGGGCTACATCCCACCCCCTAACAGTTGGGGATAATGTGTGGGTGTGGTGTGGTGTTGTGTAGTGTGTGTGTGTTCAGGCACGCCCCCTGCATGTGTACATTTGTTAGTTGGAAGTCCTTGTTTATTTCTAGTTTTTTAAATCTACAATTTTCAGAATATTATTGTTAGTTCACCATTTAGAATAGATCAGCCGCATTATTTTACTTCCCATGACAAGCTAATTTGTGATAGAATTTAAATGTAGTCTTAAGAATGTATTAACTTGCCCTCAGTGACAGAAAGATGAGACGCTTTCTCTACCAGTCTCTATGACAGTTAATTACAAAACATGGCAGCACACCTGTTTGTTATATGAAGGCAGTGGATGGTGAAATCACAATCAGTTATTAAAACAGCAGTTGTGTTTGTATTTTGCATTGTTAAAGTCATGTTATAAGTTGGGTGGCTGATACTTCAGTTTTAAAAGTATTTTTAACAGGTAGTCATCAATTTAGTTGAATGTGTTATGTGTTGTTTTGCAGCTGGAACAGTACAAAAGTGTTGTGTTTTATGGTCCAGTTGGAAGTGGAAAGTCGTACCTCACAGAGACGTTAGCCCATTGTATTGCAGTGAGTTTTATTTGATCGGTTCATCCTTTAATACTAGTTGTGCGTTTAATATCAATACGCAACATCTAAGAAAACTTTCATTAACAATGTTAATAATGTAGTAAAGTTAATAATTCAATAAATATATTGAACAGCAAAAGAAATGCAAACATTAGTTTTATTATTATTCAGTTTCATTCCCGTAGTTGTATTTAAAATTATCAATACCTTGTGAATATTTCAGGCCTACAATGTATATTGACAGTCTATTTACTAAATTAATTTTATAATTTAAAAAAATATATACAGTGAAACCCCTCTAAACCTAGGCCTCAGATTACAGTTATCTTCCCATTTGGTTGTCCAAAATCCGGAAATTTGTCCACGCAAGTAGTCTGCTGTTTGACTGTGATTATTTAATGGCAGACAACTATGAAGTGGCAACTATTTGACTGAAGTGACAGGGGAGAGCATGTAGTTTGTAAACGTGTTGCTTGTTGCATTGAAGACTTGTTTGTGGTAATTCTGGCCCATGCAAAAGTAGTGCTTTTTGTGTAAAATGGGTTACTCTGGCCTGGTTTAGAGGATGTGTTTGTTTATAGCAATATGCTGGGAGAAAGAGCTGGACAACAGGAGTTGTCCTTTTTAGGGTATGTGTTCCCCATGCAGGCAAAGGTACATACAAAACGTCACGGGCCTGCTGATATTAATAAAAATGTTATAGCCACTAAGGCTATATAGAAACATAGCGGAATTAATTGTGGTCTGAGGCCACCTGACACCCTCGGGACCAAGTAAAATGTCCGGTTTCAAGAGGTATCTGTTTTAGAGAGGTTAATTTCTGTACTGATTTTTAAAATAGGACCATGAAAAATCTTAATTTTGGGGGGAATTCTGGTTTACAGAGGATTTCGTTTTGAGAGGTTTCACTATATATTAAAATATTTGCATTTCTTTAGTTTTTTTTAGTATATCTGAACCAATATCACTGAACTTATGTTCCTTTCCTTTCCTTCACTTATCCATTTTCTGCAATAAGGTGAACATATTCTGAGTCAATTTATCTTCACTTTGTTTATCAGAATAAAGAAAGATGTGCCAACAGGGAGCCTATTATTTACAGAGTTCCCCTCAACTGTGGTTTTACAAATGCTGATCTTCTAGAGTTTCTCAAACAGAAAGGTATGGTTATAAAATATTATGTAATTGCTCAAAATACAAAAAGATTCTTGTTGGAAATTGTGATGTTTTTATAGTGTATACTCAAACAAGTTTCTTTTGAAGGTATTTGAAAAATATTTAAACAGTTTTACTTGGTCATTTCATTTGTATCACCCTGTCAATAACAGTGCGGTACTACCTGTGTTTTTAATACATAAGTGTCAGACAGCTGGCTACTCCACACAAGTCAGCTTGTATTTCATGGCAGGGGCGGGATATAGCCCAGTGGAAAAGCGCTCCCTTGATGCACGGTCGGTTTAGGATTGATCACTGTCGGTGTGCCCATTGGGCTATTTCTCGTTCCAGCCAGTGCTCCACAGCTGGTGTAACAAAGGCCGTGGTATGTACTATCCTGTCTGTGGGATGGTACATATAAAAGATTCCTTGCTGCTAATCGAAGAGTAGCTCATGAAGTGGCGACATTACGTTTCCTCTCTGTCTATCTGTGTGGTCCTTAACCCATATAACAGTAAATAAAATGTGTTGAGTGCATCATTAAATAAAACATTTCCTTCCTTCATTAATGGCTTCGGAGAATAGTACAGTATTCTCAGTACAGAAGGATGCATTATATAGAGGTAATAAATTGAGATTATTAAACGAGCTTGTGTGTTGTACTGATTTTACAAAACATGTGTTAGGATTATTGTATTACCAGAACAAGAGTGAGGGTAATATATGATGTTTCATAAAATCAGTACAATTCACACGCGAGTGTAAGAATTTCTTTATTATCCATGTTATTATTTTTTTATGAATAACAAGGACTGTCAAAACATTTCAGAACTAAAGTCTACAAGGAGATGACAAAATGACGTCATTTTCAGAAATGATGTCGTTTTGGTAATGTCATGGCGTCGCTTCCTAAAATTTACGTCATTGGTTGGTCATGTGTTTACCTGTTGTTACACGTGTGCTTCATATGATTATTATATGGTTATGTTGAACCATGTTGATAATAAAACAAATTAGAAAACATTTGTTTTGCTGGTATAATCTGTGAACCCGACACCAGGTTAATGAAGATCGGCTGTATTTTTTTTATTGGAACAAGTATTCAAGTGATGGTGCTATGTCCGAAACCTTAGTGGTATAGGGGCATGTGAAAATACTCTCTCGAGTGATGTAGCAGAATAGTTGGTAATTATAGCTAGTAATATGTAAAAATTCACGAACAAATTAAGCCTGACAGAATTTCTGATAGTTAAATACTATCTATTTTATAGTGTATTGGTATTGTGTGTAATACTTTGTTGTTTTTGTTACAAACACAGGGTGTATGGTTCATGTGCGGGACAGTGTACACAACAAGTCGCCCATTGTAATCTTAGATGACCTTGAAAAAGTGAACATTACGCAGCTGTTTGGTGACCTTTTGGATCCTATAGAATACAGAGGGAAAACGTACAGCTTCCGAATAAAAGGTAATAACTTGTTTAATAAGCTGAGTACATGTTTTTAGTGTGTCATTGTTAGTTCAGAGATAGTATTTTACTACTGTCTGTGTGTCTGTCTATCTGTCTGTCTGTCTGTCTGTCTGTCCCATGTATATTTTCCAGATGGGTTTTTTCTTCTTAATGTCAGAAGATATTGAGCTGGAAATATTTTATATAGCTTTATAACGTACTGTTACAGATCAAGTTAGACTTCATGGTGATTTACCACAACTGGCCATATACCATGGTATGTGCTTTCCTGTGTGTGGGAAAGTGTATATAAAAGATCCCTTGCTACTAATGGAAAAATGTAGCAGGTTTCCTTTGATGACTATGTGTCAGAATTACCAAATGTTTGACATAATAGCCGATGATTAATAATCAGTGTGCTCTAGTGGTGTCGTTAAACAAAACAAACGAACCTTTTCATGGTGATTTACCCATTTTGACAGAGTTATAGCCCTTGAACTTAGAAGATACGAAAATGTGTTTTCCAGACGGTTTTTTTTGGCAATGCCTCAAGATATTGAGTTTAATTTTGTATATAGTATATA
This sequence comes from Gigantopelta aegis, assembly GCF_016097555.1. Taxonomy (NCBI): domain Eukaryota; kingdom Metazoa; phylum Mollusca; class Gastropoda; order Neomphalida; family Peltospiridae; genus Gigantopelta; species Gigantopelta aegis. The sequence continues at coordinate 44,659,330 of NC_054701.1, forward strand.
ATGTTCTGTTACAGATCAAATTTGACTTTCATGGAGTTATGGCCCTTGAACTTACAAAATAAGAAAAATGTGTTGGGGCCAGTAGGGGACATGCATTGCTTTAGCAGTATTCAAAATGCTTGATATTATTGGTCAGTGTATAAATCATAGGTGAAGATTAAAGTAATAGCCATGTTTGTAATATGGGAAGTACTGTTCTTATTTCGATGAGAAACATTTTAAAAGACATTTTGTTTATTATTGTTTCAGGCGAAGTGGATTCGGGTCAGGAGAACTACTACTTCCTTGACAACTTCTACCTCTTGGCAACCATGAACCGAGCAAGGTGATTTATTCATTGTGGCTCTTTTTTCTTTTTTATCATGTGAACTATTTTCTGAAGAACATTTTGTTTAAAGCCGCTGTTGGGTATCACACAAATGTTTGGAGGGGTTTGCGAGTGCGAGTGCGAATAATTTTAACATGCTCATATACCACTAGAGTTTCGAGCATGTCCGTCCCGGGGCCTGTCTCTGGATAGCCAGTGACTTGCTCCGGGACAGAACAAAATTAAGGGGACAATTTAGAAATTTACATCCAAAAATTAAATAGTGGGCCTTTAAAATTTTGATGCGCATTAATATAATTAATAAAGAAAATTCTACTCATTAAATTTGGTCACTAGATTAGATTGGGCAGTCAAAATGAAATTAGATAGATAACCCGCCTGATTTGGGAGGGGGGGGGGGGGGGGGAAAATGGAAAGAATTTTGAAAATAGCAATTAGTAAAAGAAATTAGTAGGATTAAAATTAGAAAGAAAAAAGTTACAAGCCAAAAATAAAAAGAATTGACTGCTCGGTCGAATATTTATATAATTTGGAGCATTTTGGAAGGACAGTCCAAAAATAAATAAGAGAAAGAAGAGAGGATCGGACTATTTAATAAATTCAAAACAAAAGAAGTAATTTCGACATGAATTTTTGAACAAAGGTCTAAAGTTTTTAAAGTCCTATCTATACGTCCACGTGAGTGGCCTCGTTAAGGCCGTTGGAGTCGTAACAGGGTACTGACTAACGTACCGTAGTCAGGGCCGCAGACTGCTCGGATCATCTTATGTAGATTCCGGTTGTCCAACTTGTTCGAAAGTATGGCCTGTCTATAGGTCTGCTTCCTCCGGTGCGTCACGACTACGGTGTGGTGAGTACCGAACATCTTGCTGTGAAGTTCGTACTCGCTGCCGTCCTCCAGGGGTCTCCAGTCCGCGTTGAGGTAACTGCCACGGAGCTTGGTCGGGTCTGTCGTGTCCCCCTGCATGTACTGATGGAGGTGGTTTGCACATATTTTAAGTTCTTAGAAGCCTGAAGTCACTCTGAATTCCTTCTTCGTTTATCTAGATCAACTGGCCTGGATCTTCACATTCAGCAGCGGTTGCGCTGGGTTCACTTCCGCCTGGATACCGAGCCATTCAGCAATCTGTTGGCGCGCCACCTCCAGCGACAGCTCTGTCACTTGTACGGCGGCCGGCTTCCCACCACCGACGACCCCATCTTCAAGTGTGTCGAGTGGATCATTTGTGTGTGGCAGAGACTCAACGACAGTCTCATCAAACTCGGCCTGCCTGATGTCGCCTTTGGGCCATGCTTGTTCTTCAGTTGTCCTTTGGAGAGAAGGGATCCTCAGGAAATCCTCAAGTATGTTCTTTTTTTTTTTTTTTTTTTTTTTTTTATTATTTTTTTTTTTTTTTGAAAGGCATAATCAACCATTACCGGCCTCATTGGCATCGTGGTTAAGTCATCAGACATAAGGCTGGTAGGTACAGGGTTCGCAGCCCGGTTCCGGCTCCCACCTAGAGTGAATTTTAATGACTCGGTGGGTAGGTGTAAGGCCACTACACCCTCTTCTCTCTCACTAGCCACTAACAATTAATAACTAACCCACTGTCCTGGACAGATAGCTGAGATGTTTGCCCGGGACAGCGTGCTTGAACCTTAATTGGATATAAGCACGAAAATAAGCTGAAATGAAAATTAATCAACCATTCATTCACAATTATCAATATTTTCATAAGCATACAAACGGAACATTGGAAGTGGTGTTAATGTTGATTTTACAAGTGTGGGTAGGGAGATAACGACTACACTTGTAAAAAAAAAATAACAGTTGCGAATGCCTCTTCTCTTCCCCCCCCCCCCCCCCCCCACCCCACCACACACACACACACCCCACCCACCTCGCCAGTAATGTAAAATGTGTATTCTTTTAAAGGTTAAATCTTCATGAGTACTAACTTCAGTAGTGGGTCTTTACCAACAATCATATTTACCGTAAATTAAGGATACCCAATACCTGTTACTATAACATTTTGGTTTTAGAGTTTGTGATACTTACCTGATAGTGTGGAATAACTTGTTTCTTTTCAACTGAGCGTTATTTAAAGCCAATCAGTCGGTTGTTGGGGTGTTCAGGCCAGTCCACTTATATATGTGAAAAGTGCAATAGGTCAGAATAAGTATTCAATAAAAGATCAAATGATCTCATATTTCATTATGGGAGTGGGATTTCGCACAGTCAGTTGAGTGCTCTCTTGAGGTGCATGCATCATAGGATCAAGCTACATCGGTGGATCCATTCAACTGGTTGGGTTTTTTCTCGTTCCAACCAGTACATCACATCTTGTCAAAGGCCGTGGTATGTGCTTTTCTGTCTGTGACGAAAGTGCAGATAAAAGATCCTTTGCTGCATTAGAAAAAATTTACCAGGTTTCCTCTTGATGACTACGTGTTAGAATTACCAAATGTTTGACATCCAATAGTCAATGATTAATTAATCAATGTGCTCTAGTGGTGTCGTTAAACAAAATAAACTTCTAACGTTTCAGATGGATGAAGGATCTATGGAATAACGTGATAGCGCCGCAGGTTTGTAATGCCGTCAAGCGTGGAACAGGTTCAGACCCGGCCACCGATGGACAGAAGAAGGTGGCCAATACAGCCCTGTACGTACTGATGCAGCGGTCAGTGGTGCTCGGCTGCTCACTCACAGGGAAAGGTCAGTAGTCTGGTTGAATTTTTTTCTTTTAACTTGTTTCTCATGGTTATGTCATTTCAAGTGCTGCGTCATGGGCACACACCTCCACTATCTGGACTGTCCGTCCAGGACAGCAAGTTAATGGTCAGTGGTAGCTTGCCGGACCCTCAGGTTATAAAATTTGGTGTCCCTCGGTAAAAAGGGGTGGGCCGTAGCCCAGTGGTAAAGTGTTCACTTGATGCGCAGTCGGTCTAGGATCGATCCACGTCGATGGACCCCATTGGGCTATTTCTCATTCCAGCCAGTGCTACACAACTCTCACAATATCTGATATCTGTGTGGTCGTTAACCATATGTCTGACGCCATATAACCGTAAATAAAATACTTCCTACCGTCCCTCGGGGGGGCGTAACGTAGCTCAGTGGTACAGCGCTCATTGGATGCGCGGTCGGTCTGGGATCGATCCCCGTTGATGGGCCCATTGGGTTATTTCTCGTTCCAGCCAGTGCACTACGACTGGTATATTAAAGGCTGTGGTATGTGTTATCCTGTCTGTGGTATGGTGCATATAAAAGATCTCTTGCTGCTAATGAAAAAGAGTAGCCCATAAAGTGGCGACAGCGGGTTTCCTCTCTCAATATCTGTGTGGTCCTTAACCATATGTCCAATGCTGTATAACCATAAATAAAATGTGTTGAGTGCGTCGTTAAATAAAACTTTTCCTTCTTCTTCCTTCCCCCATTAAAAATTAGTCACCTTGTAATTTCTTAAATGGTGACTTCCAATATCTTTTTGGTGCTGGGGTGTCATTAAACATTCATTCACTCCTTCATTCCAGTAGCGGATGATTAATAAATCAATGTGCACTAGTGAATTGAGTCAAACAAAACAAACTTTTTAACTATAATTAAGAGACTACATTTGTGGATTTATTTATTTCTTTTTCAGAAAAAGATTTGTACTTGTCAGGCTTCAGTGGCAGTAATGAACTTGACATTCCTCTGAGATCGGAGAAGTGTTCTTCCCTGGGGGTACATCTCGGTGGCAACAAAGAGGCAGGGTCCGACAAAAGTACAAAGGAGAGACAGCCTCGTGTGGAAGTGCTGATCAGTGATGGGCGACACAAGCACAAACACAGATGGTAGTAGTCTTTATTTACATGCCTTTATTACACAAATGGTACAGTTAAACTATATACAGGGGCAACTTCATATTATTTGTCCCATCAAGAACACTGTTTATTAAAAATAGTTTTTAAAAATAAAACAATGATTGAAACGTGTAATTTAGTAATTATTTTTAGGCCAAGAGTTGGATATATATATATATATATATATATATATATATATATATATATATATATATATATACAGCTTTTGGTCTCGATAATCTTCTAACATTTTACTGTACTGGACAGGACAAAAAAAAATATCCTTATTTGAAATGGCCCACAGGGGTGTTTAGTCTGTCTTCGTGATTTTAAGGGGCGGGACGTAGCCCCGTGGTAAAGCGTTCGCTCGATGTGCGGTCAGTCTGGGATCGATTCCCGTCGGTGACCCTATTGGGCTATTTCTCATTGACGCTAGTGCACCAGGACTAGTATATCAAAGGCCGTGGTATGTACTACCCTGTCTGTGGGAATGGTGCATATAAAGTGTTGAGTGCGTCGTTAAATAAAACATTTCTTTCTTTCTTTGGTGCATATAAAAGAACCCTTGCTGCTAATCGAAAAGAGTAGCCCATGAAGTGGCGACAGCAGGTTTCCTCTCTGAATATCTGTGTGGTCCTTAACCATATATCTGATGCCATATAACTAAATAAAATGTGTTGAGTGCGTCGTTAAATAAAACATTTCTTTCTTCTTTTTTTTTCTTTCTTTCATGATTTTAAATTCACAACGCCTCAAGATATATAGCTTTATCATCCATTAAAGGCTTTTGTAGGAGATATCACTTCTTATAATCTACCGGCCTTGGTGGCGTCGTGGTTAGGCTATCGGTCTACAGGTTGGTAGGTACTGGGTTTGGATCACAGTTGAGGCATGGGATTTTTAATCCAGATACCAACTCCAAACCCTGAGTGAGTGCTCCACAAGGCTCAATGGGTAGGTGTAAACCAATTGCACTGACCAGTGATCCATAACTGGTTCAACAAAGGCCATGGTTTGTGCTATCCTGCCTGTGGGAAGTGCAAATAAAAGATCCCTTGCTGCTAATAGGAAAGAGTAGCCCATGTAGTGGCAACAGCGGGTTTCCTCTCAAAATCTGTGTGGTCCTTAACCATATGTCTGACTCCATATAACCGTAAATAAACTGTGTTGAGTGCGTCGTTAAATAAAACATTTCTTTCTTTCTTTCTTTCTTTTCTTATAATCTTGATTGGTCAAATTTTAATCACAAGACAATATTTTGTTACGTCACTGTGTTTGTTTCAGCGCTAAACCTACCATTAGTGACGTCACGCCAATGCCGTTCTGCTAGTTAACGAGTCTACCACTGCCAAATATAATGACATTCAACCCACATTACTGACATTGTTTACAACTGTCGCAAATGAAAAGAATGATAATGGATGATAAAAAGAATACCCCACTCGTGTCGTGTGATATCATAATTTATCAGCACTCTGTGATAAAAGTATAAAAATCCTTGGCAAGCTTCGGTTTTCATAATTTTATCAACTCGTGCTGATAAATTATGATATCACAAGACACTCGGGGAGTAGTCTCTATTTATCATGTACTGATCAAGTTTGACTTTAATGGCGATTTACTAAAAACAATTCACAGAGTTATGGCCCTTGAAGTTAAGAGATACGAACATTTGTTGGGTTCGGTAGGTGACATGTATTGCTTTACCAGTTGCATCGGAATGCTTGTGTGTTATGATAAAGTTCATGTTACTGTGCATATTTTCATGGATTAATTTGGTGCAATTTCGTGTTCTGTACCATTTGATGTCGATAACAGCACACACTCTAGTAATCTTGAATTGTTCACATATTTGTTTTATTGTATGTTTATATTCACTTAAATTCATGGTTGACTGGGTTTTATGTGCTTTAATATTTTCACATTTTATTTTTTTCTCAGGCTGGATCAGCATTTCAGCAATGGATTAAGCAACAGTAAGCGCCGCAGTTTATCGGACTCCTCTGTAGATAGAACAGCACATTTGGAAAAATTTGAGCAACAGCAACAGCAACAGCAACAACAACAACAGCTACAGTTACAGCAACAGCAACAACAGTTGCAGCAGCATCAGAAACAACAGAAAGATGGCGAAGTCCCAGCATCTCAGCCGAAGATGCGTAAATTGGAAATCCGTTCTCCAGTTCTGTTGCCTCTGTCATCATCCACGAGAACGTCTCAGTTCGATCACCACTCGTCAGCCAAGCGGACGCCCAATTCACTCTCACACCAGCATCACAGCTCTTCTTTCGGATCCAAGAAATCGCGCTCGTCAGAAAACATTTCCGCAGACAGTTACCACTATGCTTCATCGCACAGGAGAGCTTCTAACCCTTTCTCTTTTTCTCTGACAATGCCGACGCCGAGTCTGAACTCATTCATGTTTCCTGGAGCTGATTCCCCTGGGTCAGCCAGCCTGACTGGTGGATCGAGTCCCAATTTGAACTCTCACTACTTCTCTATGTCGTATGCTCGTCGGAGGTCCGATCTTGAAAACCACGACATCATATCTTCCAGATATTTGGACAATAAAGATGTCGTCAGCAGTTGACACAGATATGGTTGTTAGATGTCGGTGTTCAGCACCTTCTATGTTTTTGCCATCAGTTCTGGTTATAATGTGTACTTTAGTTAGATGTGGATGTTATACTGGGGTTTATAATGTTTTCATCCAAAAGTATTGGACCAGTTCGAATCAAGAAAATAATAATGGAAAACAATGATGTTAGATTGTATTCCTGGGGAAAAAACTGTCTGTCTTTCTGCATTTCTCTTCTCTTGCATCTGGGTGGGACGTAGCCCAGTGGTAAAGCGTCCGCTTGATGCGCGATCGGTCTGGGATCGATACCTGCCAGTGGGCCCATTGGGCTATTTCTCATTCCAGCCAGTGCACCACGACTGGTATATCAAAGGCTGTGGTATGTACTATCCTGTCTGTGGGATGGTGCATATTAAAAAAACCTTGTAACTAATAAAAATATGTAGCAGGTTTCCTTTCTAAGACTACATGTCAAAATTACCAAATGTTTGACATCCAATATCCGATGATTAATAAATCAGTGTACTCTAGTGGTGTCGTTAAACAATAAAACTTTAACTTTCTCTTGCATCTACTCCTGCCACCTCTCTTAGAAAGACTTTTAAATACTGAAAATGTGTGTCAAGCACATCCTGTAATTACCCTTTGTGATATTTTTTATAACTGGTGTCCCATTATTTATATACATTGTTGCTACTTAATCAACTTGTATTTACAAAAGTTGTCCAGTATCAATTTTGTTTATTGCTATCTCCAGGACTTGAACTTGAGAATTTGTCTCTCGTGGCAATTTTGTAAAGAATTGTCATGGGTGAAATGGCCTACCGACGGCAAGTTTGAGCCTGCCTATGGCAATTTTTTAAAGAATTGCCATGGTCGAAAAGACTCACCTACGGCAAGTTTGAGCCTGCCTATGGCAATTTTTTAAAAGTGACTGAAAGGTTATTTTGCTGTATGTAGACATATTTTAAATGTGCAAATGTTAAATACTGGCAGATTATGTGTACCAGATGTATACATTTTGCCATTGTTGAGGAGCTACACCAACGGCACTTTTATGCCATCAGTGATGCTCTCTACCTTTTTTATCTACCTTTTATGCCACCAGTGATGCTCTCTACCTTTTTTATCTACCTTTTATGCCACCAGTGATGCTCTCTACCTTTTTTATCTCAACAATGGCTTGTGCAGTCATTAAGTTCAAGCCCTGTATCTGCCAGTATTTAGTTACGTAACTTTAAAATTAATTGTTATTCTTGCCAGTAACTATTTGATGGAGAGATTTATCAGACTGAGCTTTTTGTCTTGCCTGTGTCAAAAGATTCAGAATATGAAATACAAGGATTACTTTTCAGACTTCTGTTTTAATTTTATGTGTGCATTAATTCTTTTGCATAGCTATGTTTAGAAATCGGGAGTACTATACAAGGATCTCATAATTTTCATACTTACTCATCCAAGCATAAGAGAACTTTACTTGTCATTTGTGTCTGGTGACACTGTGGTGCACTTGCTTTTAGGGAAAGTAAGCAGAATGAATGTTGTCTTTTGTGAAAAAGGGCAACTCATCATTTCATCTTATTGTTTTGTTCTTGCATGCATATACATTTCTCATAAATGTTTTGTTTTTCAGTTTAAATCAAGAAAACGGTCGTAGTTGCATCCGTGGAAGTTTATTTTACTTCGTGTTTTAAAAACATATGCAGAGTTCAGGCGCAAAAATGATAAATCTGTTTTAATAATTTTCTGGAAGAGTTTTTTTTATTATTATGACTTCTATGTAAAAAATATTGAGTCCACGATGTGCGATCTTAATTTGAAATAAAGTAAATAAAAGACAGATTTTCAAAAAACAAGTACGAAAATCAGAACATAATGCCTTGAACTGAGTAATGATAGTAGAAGTCAGGTTTTTAGATAAAATGGTGTTACAACCCCTGCAATTAAAACAATGTCCACAGCAAGAAAACATGCAGTTGAAAAAAAAACGGAATATAGTTCAAGGCAAAACAAATTTGTCGTGGATAATTAAAAACTCCACAGCATTGGCAATTGCAGGGGTTGTGTTATCAGTTTTTGCACCTAAACTCTTCATATACAAATTAAGGTGGGGGGTTTTAAATTTGGAGTATCGAGGGGAGGAATAAACATTAATTAAACTTCTTCTTTTTTTAATATATATTATATACAGTGGGGAAAAGGTATAGCATTTGTTATAGGGCCATTCTGTGGTATTTGGTCCATGGGTGTGAAAATTTCAAAATGATCTGTTAAACTAAGTTTTTATTATAGCTTAACATTAACACCCTTAAGCACATACAAATATACTTTTATTGTCAATTTACTTACGCTTAATGGGTTTTAATGCTAGTTTTATTTGAAAATCAATCAAACCAAGGTGAGACCTTTATTTGAAAAATAATCCTTGTTTAGGTAAAGCTCTAGTCACCCATTGATTGCAATACATAAAGTAATTATTATTTATTTTTATAAATGTTTTATCTTTCCATACTCTTAATAATACAGCTTTTGTACGTACACCAGTACAAGGGTGTTTACATTGTGTACTGGTTACACATACATGTTTATTTAATTGAACATTTCTGAATTAACTACTGAATACATGACCGTATGCTGTGACGTAGTGTACTGTTCCGTTTTTGTTGGGTTATTTCTGTGATAAAGTCATATTTGTGAAAAAGAAATTAGATATGACATTTAACTGGGGTTATTTTATTTTACATAGTGCCATATATCTGTATAGACTATTATATGACTGACAGTATGAAATGTTTTGTTTGAATTTATAAATTAATTTATATAAATATAATTTCTTAAATGTTTTATAATAAATTCTTAACAGCTCACATTCAAATGTTAGGTAACAGAATTATTATATTATCAAAAATAGAAGTCTATAATCATTTTGATGAAATATTTTTGTCAGTGACTATTACAGCCATTTAAGTATTTAAAGGTTTTTGGATGTGTGACAGAACTTCAACACATCAGTCTTATAAATGTGAACAAAATATTTGTTATTCGTATAAATAATAAGACTATTACTATATGTATATGTTTTGCTGGAAACATAACCCATTGGTAGATTCAAGGGGCAAATGCTGTGTGTGAATGTACTGTGTAAAACCTGAGGCCTCCAGTATAAGTTCGAATTAGTAACAGTAATTCTCCTTTCAAATTTCCTGCATCTGTTACTGTCTACCATTTGTTGGTGTTTTGTTTTAATAACTGGAAGGGGATGTTGATAATGTTTTCACGCTATTTTTATTGTTCGATTTTACATTTTAACACATTTCTTATTCTCTGCCAACATAAGTATATAATAATAATAATAATAATAGTAATAACAATAATAATAATTCTTTATTCATACTTACGGAACCAATTAGTACCAGACAGTTCTTCCCAGAGACCTCTATACATTTAGTGTTAAACAACAAAATTCAGATATGTGCACACACATACAAAAATACACGCATACAAATATACAAAAATATATACAAGATTAGAAATGCATCAAATATTAAAACTGGCCAATGATGTAGTTAAACCTCATTAAATACATGTAGGTGTTTAAAACATTTCTCTTTGAAGATTTCTGGTCCCTTTTAATATGAGAGGGAAAAACTGTTCTAAGCAGTTACACCAGAAAATTAGAAACTTTTCTTAAAAGAGTTCTATGTTTGGTTTAGACACTGGGAGTTTTCCCATTTTAGTAGACCATAACTCATAAGTGGACTGTATTTGATTAAACCTGGCCTGTAAATATTGAGGAACAGTTCCATTTGGAGACTTGAACACCAGAATAGCTCGTTGGTATATACATGTAACTCTTTCATCCATTTTTTTTACCATTTTAATTCTTTAAACAGGTGGGTTTTTTAAGGTACGCCATTTGGTTTGTCTAGAATAATGCAGGCAGCCGCGTTTAGTAATTTAGAGATTCTATCTTTAAAGGCATACTGTCACAGATTTACGGACCTTATTTCTCTAAAAATGGATAATTAAAAAAAATTATATTAATTGTTGGAAACCAAATCTAGCCATCGCATCACCTTACCTGAACCATGATGGAGTGAACTCCATGTCAACCCTCTCGGCAATTTTACTTTTTGAATTATGGACCATTGCCATAATTCAATTATTTTTATAAAATAGCATTAATAAATGGAGTATGGTGGTTATGAAGATGGTTGAATAGATTACATTTAGGGACAAATCAAATTATTCTTGTTCAGGTAATACTTTGTTAGACCATTAAATAGGTCAGTGGTCTGTGAGAATATGCCTTTAAGTGTTGCTTGGAATGGAGCTCTTTGTGTGCCTTTATTTCCTTAGCCTTTAATTTTAACTGAGTTTCTCTTGTAGCAAAGCATACCATACATCATTAGCAAATCCAGACCACATTTGTCATCAGCGACAACAATTTTCATGAAAATAACTGAAAATTAAATGGAATAAATCACAGTCTGCCCATATGCATTTCTATTGAAGTTATATATAGTAAATCACAATCTTTCATCATCACCATTTTGTTTTCAGCTACCATTGTTGCATAGATATTAATTAATAAATATCTTGTCTTGTTTATTTATTCTTAGTGTAGTGGTACTTAGCCTGTTGTTTAACATATTTGATAATTTTATGTGAAATCATGATGGCATTATTATGCATTCCTAATTTGCACATCTGATGGCAATTTCATTCTCATGGTTTTATTTCTTCATTTCTCGTTCATTTTAATTTGCTACTATTATTATCATTGTGTCTCTTGTTGTTGTTTTGTTGTGTTTTGTTACATTTTATTGACTTAAAAATATGATCAGGTTGATTCTTTTCAACATCATTGTCTCAGATATCTTTTATTTTAGTGTGTGTACATTATCTGGAGCACCTCAGTTTACATTTATTCTCTTGCCATAATATTTACATGGATATATATATATATATATATATTATATATATCAGATCTCAGTAATTGGAATATATATATATTCACTTCTGTTGTTGTGTTCATCACAAGAAAGAGAACTTAAATATCAACTATTCAGTTCAGTTCAATTCTTTATTACCGTAAACATTTGCTTATTGGTACAAACAGTATATACGTATAATACGTAGAGCATTCAATCATAACACAAGAATAATGGCTAGTGGAGAATAGACAATTGGAGCATATAATTGCACAAAAGTCTTAACATCTTGCATAACCTCGCTAAATTTGCTAAATGTTTATGCTCGTTAACATTTTTTTATTTAAAGTATTCAACTTTGGGTTTTTTCTTCATTTTTTAATTAATGAAAACTTCATATTTTGGAGGGAATATGGACGCTTGCCAACTAATTTCTTTTGTTTGCAGCTGTATAAACAATTTTTCTTTGTTACTGGCACTTTAGTTAGCTTACATGTGATTAAAAAATCATCTATCCAAAAACATTATTTATTTGGATCTAGGGGAACCCAATTATCATCTTTTTTCCAGGTTATTTTTCTTGATAAAAAGTTGTGTGGGTAATTTTTGTCATGCATCCATCAAAAAACTTTTCAAGCACACCTTCTGTGGACATGACCCTGTGATTATGAATTTGATTGCTAAATAAAATATTTAACCTGAATATATATAATAATAAAAAAATTATATTGAAAGAAAATCAGTCAGGTAATAAATAGTTATGGTATCTACTTAATACTATCACAAAACTGAAAGTGAAAATGGCACAAACATGCATGCATGTTACTCTAAATACATTCAGTGACATAGATATTACACTTAAGACTCACTTGTTCTGGTTGGCTCCATATATATATATATATATATATATATATATATATATATATATATATATATATATATATATAGTCATGTACAGAAAAAGTCCTTTGAATAACAGATACCCTTGTATGAAGCAAAATCGTTTTATTCATAGGCTGATAATTGACCAAACAAGTCACCGTCTTTTTTTTGGTCTTTTTTTTTAGCATATTCTGCCTTAGAAAAAAATTGCAACATTTTTAAGCAGTATGAGTTGTTGGCCCAGAATGCGTTGTGATTATTCAAGGACAATGTTTTTCATGAAAATGGGAAAAAATTAAACAAAACACAGTCTTGAAAATTGTAAAAACCCAACATATTTTGTTTTATTAATTTTGATGTAGGAAGTCTCATCTTATTTCAGTATCTACTAAAAATAGTAAAATGTATTAAAACTTAAACAGATTTGTTTAAATGTGTTCACAGAATTTTAGAAAATATTTTAGACACAAGAAATTCTTAAAGAGTCCTTGGCTGGTTCTGTCTGCCATGCTGCCTCTACCCTGTTCACTACTTATGACTGATGAATCTTATCTTCTGTAAGAATTCCTTATTACGGGACCGAATGAGTTACTTTAGTGTACTGTGTTTTTATAAATCGGTTGTTAATCCATATGCAGCATGTTTGTGAATTCCAGAATTGGTAGTCTTTCATATGTACATTTAAAATGTATTTATTGCCTATGCATATTTATTATACCTGTTGAACTTCAAGCTATATGAATGCATGTCTGATGTAATTGTGAATTTAGTGTTGTAGACTTGTGCTTTGTGTATCAGTAATCAGATCAAACAAATCGTTCACTTATGGAATCATGCCATATTCAAAATGTGGTCTAATAAAACAGCTCGGTTACATTTATATATTTGTTTGCTTTAGTTATTTTGGTCCTATTTTGTGGAAATTTATTTTAGGGACAGTTCGGTAACCCCTTTTAAATCTGAACAATAAAAACAGTTATCGGTGTCCAAATCATAAGCTGCTGGACAATCAAGCTGACGACAATGGTTCAAATCCCGTCAAAGCTGAATCACATTTTTATTCATCTTTCTCATCTGTCACACTCTTCCAATGATGCTCATTATCTTTAAAAAAAAAAAATAATAATAATAAATAAATCCAATTTCTCCCACGATTTCAATCTGTTTCCACCCTGTCTTTCAACTTCCTCTACGGGTCTCTGTGTACATCACATCCCTACACCCAATTGGCATCCTCGTCTTCTGCCGCTACTAAAGCTGCTCTGACCCACGGCACTAACGATGGCTGGTTGATGGGGAGTATAGTAGGTGGTTACAAGTACCTCTTAACCAATACCAAAAGTAACTACTGAACACTTCCGAAGTGGTCAGACTAAGCCCACAGCTAAACTAAAGCTGATTGGAAATGGCAGTTGTGTGGCACCGGATAGTCACAAGACAAACGCGGTTGGACAGATCAGGCCTGGAAGGTGGACAGCAAAAGAAGTTGAAAAATAGGAGTTGCCAGATTGGGAAGAAATGAGATGGCATTCAAAGGAGAGAAAGGAAAGTGGGCAGTGGGGGTGGGGGGATTCCAAATCACATCTCTGCACAAGGTTGAATCTTGAGGATCATTGCTGCTCCTATGGATCGTTGTCGGTGCTTTTATTATATCAGTAGGAAGACTGCCATTCCCAGGACATTATATCTTACTTTTGGCTGTATATGTAGGACGATGTATCCTACTTCGGTGTAGGACAACTGCCAGTCCAGCGCTTGTTCTTGCTAATGCCCATTTTAAGGTACATGTATACAGTTCAATTAAAAACGTTAATTAAAGTTTATTCGAACGACACCACTAGAGTAAATTGATTTATTAACCATCAGTTGTGCTTGAAACCTTTGTGGTATATAAGCACGTTAATAGTTTCAGCGATCATCAGGGTGTATACTACCAAATCAAATCCCATAGACGACAATAGTAACATATGCGGCTAAAACTCCTACCTGCAACGTATCAACCGACATAAATGCCACGGATATAAATACTACCACCCCTTACACTTAAAGTGAATCAGAAAAAAATGGGGGTCAAGCTGCTCGTTTCTGAGATAATGGGTAGCGTCTATGACTACCCTAGTTTCGCACAAAATTCGAGTACTTTTTTTTCCAGGTACCCCATACATGTTTCAAGCACAAGGCTACTTGACACATTGGTACTAGATGAAATAAAATTGCACATTTATTTTACCCAGATGAAACTATTATTTTTTACAACCAACACACATTTATAACCAATCACAGGACTTGTGGTGTTCACTTCTCTATCAAAAGTTCGGTGCACCTCGAACTTTGACCCAGCCGGAAGTTATTTGGTATAGTACTACCATCAGTTATTGATGTCAAAACATTTAATAATTCTGACATATAGCTGGGCGGGATGTAGCCCAGTGTTAAAGCATCTGCTTGATGGGCGGTCAGTTTGGGGTCTTTTCTCGTTCAACCAGTGCACCACAACTGGCATATCAAAGGTTGTGGAATGTGTTATCCTGTCTCTGGATGGTGCATATAAAAGATCTCTTGCTACTAATGGAAAAATGTTGCGGGTTTCCTCTCTTAGGCTATATTGTCAAAATTACCAAATGTTTGACATCCAATAGCCGATGATTAGTAAATCAATGTGATCTAATGTCATTAAACAAAACAAACTTTAATTAACGCTTTTAACTGACGTGTAGTCTTCAGAGGAAACCTACTATATTTTCCCATTAATAACAAGATATTGTTTACATGCTGTTTTATACAGACAGGACAGCACATATCAGTCTGATATACCAGTGGTGAGGTACTGGTTGGAATGAGAAAAGCCCAAATTGTGTTCACCAAGGAGGTTCAATCGTATAACCGAAGTAGCTCAGGTGAGCACTCCAGGCCTTTCCCCAGGATTTTTTTTAAGGTGCTTACATTTTTAGTATCAGTATAACACAAATCAAGCTAAAATAAGTTGGCTAGTGGGTTGAAAACAGTTACGTGTTTCCCTTCAATCCAGCTCTTTTTAATTTTTTTAAAGTAACCCATCAATTCCTCACCCCAACAATTTCATAATTTGTGCACTGTTGTTGCTGTTGATTTCAGCGTCGTGTTAAATGCTTGTTGTGATTTCTGCTTGTAAAATACCTAGGCTAAGAATGCCGACTTCACAGTATATTCAATTTATAAAATAAAAAAAATAAAAAGTTAATAAAATTAAAATTTACGGTGTTTTTAAAATCCAGCTAACTTATTAAATGTCACCTCACAGTCTTACAAATATATATCTAACATTATCTAACAAATACGATTATTGTAAACTAATTCAGTGTACGTTTAACTGCAATTTGTATAAATATTGCATGTTCATTTCCCGCGATCTTTCCACTATAGGTACAAAATTAACAAAGACAAAGGAAATAAATTAAACTGCCGTTAGGTATTCATTGATGCAAACAACTATTGTTTTTCTACAAATTTACATCAAGATTTACTGCTGTGTAGTCGTATTGTTCAATGTCCGCAACGAAGCCTCTTGACACGTGGGTGTCAGCTGACTCTGAAGCGTGACGTATATTCGCATCGAGAGCTTTCCTCGGTTCAACCAACGAACGTTCTTCCTAACATTCGTGAACTATTTGATTGGTGTCCGTCGTGTCCATTTGGTTTAACGTGAAGCGCACAAACCAGTGTAGCGAACGTTTGGTTTTCGCTCGATCTGGCTGAACTCAGCTCTTGGGATAGCCTACATGTCTTTCGGCCTTGAACTGGCATGTGTAATCAAATTGACACGTATTGTCGGTTTGTTTTTATTACTTTGGTTCAAAGACTTTACAAAGTTAAAATAACAAGTTACAGATCTTCTAGACATTGAATTACCGTCACATTGCTGTCATACATGTCGAATGCATGCGGTTAAAATTAATAACAGTGATAATTAAAATAAACAAACATCATGACGCCTACGCGGTATTCTGGATTTTTTCGTTACCGGTCGCGATAGATAGATAGATAACAATTTAACGTGTCCATATACCACTAGGGTTTCGAACACGCCCATCCAGAGTCCGACCTCCGATAAGATCGGTGGCCTGACTCGGGATGAGGGGAGGATAGAGTTGAAAATGGGCAGAATTTTGAAAATAGCTATTAGTAAAAAAGTTCATAGAATTAAAAAAATAATAATAAATAAAAAGTTACAAGCCAAAAATAAAAAGAATTGACTGCTCGGCCGAATATTTATATAATTTGGAGCATTTTAGATGGACAGTCCAAAAATAAATAAGAGAAAGAAGAGAGGATCGGACTATTTAATAATATTAAAAAAAAAGAGAATAATTTCGACATATAATTTTGAACGGAGGTCTAAAAGTTTAAAGTCCGATCTAAATGGTCCGGTCCGGGGGGGGGGGGGGGGGGGGGGGAGTTTAAGGTGGGCGGAATTTGGAATACGAATTTAGTAGTTAGGTCAAAGACCTAAAGCCAAAATGAGCTCATTCATACAACTCATGTCTGGACAAAAATTTAAGTCCAAAGAACAAAATTAGACTGCTCGACCGAAAGGGTTTTAAGGTGATTTGAGCAATTTAGACGGGCTGCCAAAATAAAGTGCGTCGGACTGTTTACCAAAAACAAAAAAAAACACAATTAAAGTCCAACTAAGCCCTAGGAACGGTTGGCGACTACGGGGACGAGATGAAGTGCTTGGCGTTGAACTGTGGCACCAGTTTCCTCCAACGGTGGGCTAGCAAGGTCTTAGCTAGCTCGACGTAATGGGCACCGGCGATGATCTTCAGTACTCTGTGGATGGTGTAGTTGTCCATGTCTTTGAAGAGTATTCCCTGTCTGTAGAGATCATCTCGGCGCGACGTCACCACAAGTCCAAACTTCCCGTCTCGTAGTTCCATGGCGTGGATGGCACACTCAACTCCGTCAGGAAACTTCTTAAAGTTGCCCTCAAGAATGCCTCCCGGCAGTGAGCTGGTGTCCGAGGTGTCCCCGACCAAGTATCGAGCGTACTGGCCCTTGATCTTGGAGATGGCTAGGCTCCAGGCGGCGTCCCTGCCCCGGGCGGTCGCGGAAGGCCGGGCCTTGGCTGGCTGGTCACTACTCGGTGGGGTGACGGCCTTCCGCTTCGCAGCAGCGCCATCCATAGGGGTCTTGGCGGAGCCCCCCGGGGGTGGGGGACTCGACGCCGACCGCCTCGAAGGGGTTGGAACGGGAGACGCACGCCGTGGAGTTTCGCAGATCGCTGTGTCCAACAGCGGCGTCGACTGGTCCGCTGGCTCAGTCTGTTCAGAGGTGTCTGCGTCGGCTGGCACTGGTTGATCGGGTTCTGGGGGTGGGGGCGGCGACCGGTCGCGAGATCGCTATTACGCTAATTGAATATTTGGTATTATTATTATGTTTGAGCTGTCGGATAGATTATGTAACTGTTTGTTCACATCAGAAGATAGAAAATAGTTTAGCCAAAATTTTAGCCAATTGCAAATTTTATTAGCCTTCTTTTTCTTTTTTTTCAATATTTTTTAATTAGCCAATGGCTAATTTGGCTACCGACAGCGCGAGCCTTGGATGTTTTTAGTGTGTGGGAGTTTTGGGAAGGGGATGTTTGCAAGAGGTAGTCGACTGCCAAGCTCGTACTTGTGAAAATTGTTTTTCTAAAGCACTTCAAATCAAGGCGTAGCGGCAATTGATTTAAGGCGCTTCCACGCTGTCAAAGCGCTTACTTTACGGACCAAGGCGTGTTGGGCCGCGACGCCTAACGGCCCTGGGTAAACCCCTGCACTCTACCAATGGAGCAAAATTCCACGCCACAATTCGTAAAAGACTTCAGGCTGATAGATACTGGGTTCGTATCCCACCAGGAGTGAGTGCACCGCTAGGCTCAATGTGTAGGTGTATGGCCACATACACTGAGTTTCACCCACTTCACGGGTGAGATTATGGGTGTGTCTCTCGAGTGTATATGATCCCACATGGGGATGATTACCCGGCATACACTGCAGTAGCCCGAGTACTCTGTAAGGTCTCACTACACAGATGTCATCTGCCATTGAAACCCATGTTAAACTGCCCAACTTCAAGCGAAGATTGCCCATAGAACGGGTTCTCGTTGGCACTAACAACATACACCATTGCGAACATACATTATATAAGCATTTATATTCACTCCAAAATTGTGAACATTTCCGTCTCAGTTTTTTGCTATATGACCACATCTGGCTGTAGTACCGGTCCGAACAGGTGGTTCATTAACCGATTCACTCCGGCTGTCACTTGCGCTATATACCCATGTCCCAAAAGGTCGATGCACAATATTACAAAATAACATGGGCAAAATACAGCCAGAAGGCTTACCATTAAACATACATATTGTTTTAATTCTTCACCATTTCCTAGAAGTGAATATGTGAACCATAACATGTGCCACGATTAGGAACTATAGTGGATGAATGAATTCTCACCCGGAAGTGATCTGTGTAGTGAGACCTAAGCGAGCTAGACGGACATTTGTAATGAGAGCGTATAACCTTCCAAATGTCCGTCTAGCTCTCTTAAGCCCTAGTCACACTGTCCCGGTGATGGCTACGGTATCCCCCGGTAGGTCCCGGTGCTCACCGTAGCTCTGGCTCCAATTTTGTCCAAAAAGACAGTCTGCCACGGTGGTGCTAAGGTTATTATATGGTGAGCCACGGTAACCCACGGTTTCACAACGGAAGACCACTGTATTGCTACGGACACCATTACGGTTCCCCACGGTAGGTTACAGTGCACCGTAGCGCTGCCTGCGCCACTACGGTGTCGTCAAGAACCGTGAAGGTGGTGTTACGTTTTTCATGGTTACCCACGGTTTAGAGTCGGCGGCAGCCGTATGGACACACTGGGATCGATCCCCGTCGGTGGGCCCATTGGGCTATTTCTCGTTCCAGCCAGTGTACCATGACTGGTATATCAAAGGCCGTGGTATGTACTGTCTATGGGATGGTGCATATAAAAGATCCCTTGCTGTTAATCGAAAAGAGTAGCCCATGAAGTGGCGACAGCGGGTTTCCCCTCTTAATATCTGTGTGGTCCTTAACCATATGTCTGACTCTATATAACCGTAAATAAAATGTGTTTGAGTGCGTTCTTTCTTTCTCTTCGTAGGGACACTTTACCAAGGGGTCCAACCTAAATCGTACGACACGTGCTTGAACTTCGTATACCACTACCAAAATGGTGGATAAAGCTCGCTTCGATACACGACGGTGAGTTCATTTTGTCTCACAGCTACATGTTGGATGCCTTTCTGATTAAAATAATATTGCGATACGGCTCTAGAATGAATACTCTATCCATCTGTTTACGTAATTCTCGATTTTGTTCAACCTAAAAAAAAGCTATTGAAGAAAAAACGTTGTTCTGACGGTCAAAATAAACATGATCACAATCTGTGGTGTTATTTTAACGAAACAAGTTATATTTGTATACTTTGAAAGTGTTATGATGAAAGCTTGTACACCCTGGGAGTTAAATTATGCAAATACGTTTTGGAAAGTCATTTTATAATTGTTCATCCAAGACATTTCTTATAGTTTAGGCACATCTTCGTCTGCTCCCCCGGGTTTAAGCTAAGATTTCGTTTACTTCAAAACGTTATATTTGCATTAATACCCCTAAAGCCCCTGCGTGTGCTGTAACCTCACCGTGGTGCAGGGGTGTAACATTCTCTTTGAGAATGGCCAATAGAGCACAAAATTGAAGTTTTGAGTAAAGTTCAGTATCCCTAAAATTCTGTGATATTTGTGTTTTTGCAGAGTTCTTTACACTGTTTTTGTTTGTCTTGAATTTTTATATTGATGTTGATCATCACTTTATTTATTTGCATTACCATAGTTTGACACCCAATAGCCGATGTATTTTTCGTGCTGGGGTGTCGTTAAACATTCATTCGTTCATTCGTTAATACCCCTAAAACATCGTGATTGAAGATGGGGTTTTTCAGTAAGTGGGAGATACAAAAAGAGACCAGTTAAGTTAGGCATTTACCCATCACGAAAGAGGAAAGTTGTTTCCCGTCTTGACACCTAGGAGATCCAGTTCTTGCAAAATGCTGTGTAATCGTCGTACCTCAGACTTTACAAATTGCACAAATAAATGTGTTTCCGTAGTCCATTTAAGAAAGCATCTTCCATATTAACACATATAGATGTAAATCCTACATCCAACAAGGAATTTCCAACACCACCACAGCAGAGATCATCACAAAAGAAAGGAGAAAATCGATTTAGGAAGAGGTTGTCATTCGCATCTCGGAGTGTAAATGACTGATGATAAACATACATTTCAAGTGTTAGATGAACTGTCCCTTGATGCAGATATGTATACTGATGATATACCAGAAACAATGTCACTCTTCAGAAGCAGTGTTCAAAATGGCCTTTTTCCCCACCAAAACAATTACCAAAAACATTTCCTATGTATAATTTAAAGATACGCTAAAATGGCACTGTCACGGTAATTCATCCTGCATGAAGTATTCTGACGCCAACAAGGACTTGTTTTGGACAGGGAAATTTGTTTTGGAGGACAGTTTATCACATTTATGAGAGGTTTTTTTCAGGGATATATCCTGGACAACCCCAAGGATAACCCCCAGATGTAGGTCAAGGGTCAGAGTCACGGTCACAGTGACCTATTCGAGATACACGGCATGTATCCATATACTAGGATTGGTGTTTTAGGTGTCTAGTGTGGGACTAATAACAAACTAATACTACATGGCATTATAATGTCGATTTATTAAACAATATATAAAAAAAAACTAAATAATTCATTCCAATGAATCTGGAAACGAGGTGTCCTTGGAGATGACTCCTAGTTGACAACACTCGTCCACAGTCAGTGCAATGGTGCCCGCCTGGTCTGCCGTGATGGACAAACACATGTCTGCGGCCGGCAGACCTTCCAGAGTATTGTTGGCTGCAGTCTTCACAAACTGTTCTGAAAAACAAAATTTGGAACATACGATTAGGTGTCCTAAACCCGGGGGAGCAGACGAAGATATGCCTAAACTATAAGAAAATTCTTGGATGGATAATTATATAACTTTCCAAAACATATTTGCTCTATTTAGTTTCTAGGGTATACACACTTTCAGCATGACACTTTTTTATGTATATAAATATAAATTGTTTCCTTAAAATAACAGAAAAAAACTTTGGTCTTGTTTGTTTTAGCTGTCAAAACAAGGAAAGGGTTTTTTTCAATAGCCTTTTTGTGGTTGAACAAAATTGTGAATTACGTAAACAGATGGATAGAGTATTCATTCTAGAGCCATATCGCAATATCATTTTAATCAGAAAGGCACCCAGCATGTAGCTGTGAGACAAAATGAACTCACCGTCATGTATCGAAGCGAGCTTTATCCGCCATTTTGGTAGTGGTATACGAAGTTCAAACACGTGTCATACAATTTAGGTTGGACCCCTTGCTTACTATTACCGTAAGTCACTGCAAGTCACCGTAGGGGTAGACACTCACGATGAACCACGGATGGCCAAGGAAAGGTCTACGGTGGTCCTACGGCGAGGCACGGTGGTACTAAGGTTACACTATGGTGGCACTACGATATGCATTCACCGGCGGCGAGCTACGGTGAACCACGGAAGTTTTAAACAGCTTAAATGGACATACCCTAGTTATTAAACACTAAGGCATATTTTTTTGCTATTCGAGCCGTTTCTAATAACTGAAATCATACTTTACTTAGATTTTATTGTTTAGATTATCCATTTCCGTGTATTCGAAGTCTTTTTGGTCATCCTGGTGTTTTTAATATCACAAAATGCATTTCTCATATTTTTAAAAACGCACGTGCGTCTGAGAGGTAACAGTTATGGAGTCGAGTTTTAGTCTATTTTTAGAGGTATTTCACCATTTCAAAGTCACAGACTTATGTTTCTCTCAATTGTAACTGTATCCAAATGTGTTACAGGTTTGTAGATTAACTAAACTTAGTGTTAATTTTCATGGGTTGAAACTAGGGTCTGTCCCTTTAAAACAACCGTGGCGATCTACGGTTCGTCACGGATCATCCCGGATGGGTACGGTTTGCTACGGTTTGTCGCCGAACTCGTTACAGTTACTGTGGGTCACCGTAGCCATACACCGTGACAGTGTGTCTGACGATTTACAGTCAGAGTACTCGGGATAGCACTGCAAGTTCCGTGTACCTCGGGCTCGGGTGATACCGAGATAGCTCAGCTGACAGCAAGCGTATGTGATTTCCTGTCTGTGGGAATGTGCATATAAAAGATCCCTTCTGCATTAGGGAAAATGTAGCGGGTTGACTTGCCAAATGTTTGACTTCCAATAGCCGATGATTAATTAATCAATTTGTTCCATTGGTGTCGTTAAACAAAACAAACTGTAATTTATACCTACAGAACAGTACATACCATGACATGCACCAGTTGTGAAAAAGGGAGTATTTTTTGCCTAAAACATCCTTTCAACTCTGCCTTGTGTAGAGATATGTTTTTGATCACGGAAATAATTCAATCAAAACTGTACGAGGGTTAGACTTAATAGGAAAAGTTCACGGATGGACACCGCACAAATTGGCATTAGAGTTTTGTTGTAGATGGTGATTTTGTCGCCAACAAAATTTAACATGTTTAATCTCTCCAACAATTGTTGGCAACAAGTGTTTTTTTGTTAAAAGTTGCCGCACACTGCCAACATTTGTCGGTCAACATTATTGACAATAAATTTGCGACAAATGTTGGCCGTGTGCGCTAGGTTTTAGCCAATTTTAAATAGATGTGTCAAACAGAACAAGGCCCATGTCTTTTGAGGCACTAACTGGTTGGCATCTTTCCTTGTTATGTTATGCTGTAGCTAATTCTAAACATCTGTGTCAAGCAGGTCAATGCCCTTGTCTTTTGAAGCACTAAGTGCTTGACCTGTTTCCTTTTTATGTTTTGGTTTTTTTTACACATGTTAAGACGTACGTTCACAAACAGGGGAATGTATATGAAGCGGTCAGATGGATTTGAATGCTCTTCATATATTATATCTCGTTAACATATTACGCTTTTGTGTATACAGTATTCACGCACC